>NW_026623240.1:666450-912782 GCF_030028575.1 Malurus melanocephalus | reverse complement strand
TAAGTTGTTCTCCATTACTTTTTTGGCCAGCATTTTAGTAATAATTATCATATCTGTAAAACTAGGCAACCTTGGAGCTTGTACAAGACTGGGACCATTGTTTATGTTACATAAAGTCTTCTGCCTGATGTTGATCTGTGACTTAGATAGAGGGCAAGTCAAAATACACCTTAATACAMCCTTAAATTTACATCTAAGCCTCGTTTGGGAATATTTACCCCGCTGTGGCTGAAAACTCTGTCCTGCACTTGCTCCTGTCTGTACCTTGTAGACAGCCTGGCCAGCACTTAGACACYTGTTTGTGACAACAGAAAGATCTTTGGATTGTTTAAGATCAAGAAGCAGAGAACTTTTACCCTTTGTTTTATAACATCAACAGACAGACACCTTTGCATTCAGAAAAAAAAAAAAAATACTCATTTTACTTCTTTCCCCTGACAGAAAACAGCTGCAGCCATGGCTGTACTTGACCCACAGCATGATCTTTACTCCACCACCACTGTAAGTCAAAAACCAAGAAAGACCTATGGAATTAAAGATGTTTGCAATCACTGCTGGCACAAATTGTTTGTAATAATAGGTAAAAGTGACCTCCAGATCTGAAGAAAGTAAATGCACATGTTTTTAATCACAGTGATAAAAAAAAGGTGAATTTGCTGTGGAAAATAAATGTCCAGGTGAATATAATAGAAGCACGAGAGGGCAAGTGGGCAGACAGATAATAATCTGGTTGTCAAGAACAAACCTCTGGACCCATATGAATGTCCAGTGAAGTACAGGATGAGCTATGTCACATGTTTCAGTGTTTGAAATGGYAGAGAACAGTAATACTCCCAGCCTGCCCAAGATAAGCTGTCTTTCTAGCAAGGATGCTAGAAATAAAATGCTGGAGAGCAGCTTGTGGGATTCAGGCCAGCAAGAGGAGTTCTGACCTGAACTTGAAAAAGAGACATTTATTTAGGACACTGCTCTTGTAAGAGCAGCACAATAGCTTCAAAACTTAGTTTAAGAAAACAAAGTAAATCAACATAGACTGCTGGGAAGAGATGTTGATTAAGGACATTGTTTACAGGAGCACAAAAAGATGAATAGCTACTAATAAATGTTGGGACTTTGCTCAAAGGCATCTGGGGAATTTATGAAGATGATAAGGACTGGCTTAAGATAGAATAATGTGGTTTAATATAACAAAGACTGGTGAACCGAAATGATCAACCTTTCCCATAATATCCCGAGGATSTGTTGTTCTAAGCAACACCATTTAATGACACTGCAGTTAATGATTTGGGGAAATAAGAGGGATGGGGCTGTTTGGAGATAAGGAAAAATGAAGAGTTGTTACTGTGTAAGTGCATCTAATAGCAAAAAAAAATAATATTCTTTGAAGGAGTTCCTAAACTTGAGTTTTAGCATAGTCTGATTGAAACACCATGATTAAGAAAGAAAAAAAAAACTGTTGAAATTCTCTGCCCAAAGCTCTTGAGAGAAACTAAGCTGACATAGGATTAACAGGTACATTATTTGATATATTAATAAATTGTTAATTATTAGTTATTAATACTAGATTAATAAAAGATACTAAATGAAGGACAAGAAAAATGGTCTATTTTTTTACAGTACAGGGAGGTCATTGGCAGTGTACCACAGGGACCTGCGTTGTTCAGCATATTCTTAAATGATCTGGAAAAAAGAGTGATTATCGAGGCGACCAAGTTTGCTGATGGTGCTGAATTATTCATGGTAATAAAAACAAAAGCTGACCATGAAGAATTGTGGAAAGCTCTCATGATACTGTGTGACTGAATGATAAAATAGCAAGTTAAATTCTGTGCTGAAAAATGGAAGTAATATGTGTGAGCAAAAACAAACCAAAACATATGTGCAAAATCCTGGAATCTAAATAAATGGCCTCCACACAGCAAAGAGTGCTTCAGTTGTGGAGGGTTCTGTGAAAACACCCGCTCATGGATCAGTAGGATTTGAACATGCAAATGACATCGGTATTATAAAAGAAAGAATATAAAACCAGAAAGCATTTATTATGCACCTATATAAAGCCATTGGATGTGTAACTTGAATAATGAGGACCATTATGGTATTCTAGAACAGGATTATGAAAAGCGTGAAAAAAAAGCAAAATGAATTACTGAAAACAGGGAGTGACTTCTAATCGAGGAAACATTAAATTTACTAGAACTCTTGAAAGAGAACTGAAGACAATCTGATGGAGGTATATTTGCATTCAAGAACAGTATGGGAAAATTACCCATCTATTATTTTTTTAAAAAAGAACTAGTGGACATCAAAGGAAATTATCAGGCAGTGAGCTGGCACAAACAAAAGAAAATATTTTTCACACAGTGATTTCCTAAACTGCAAGACTTATTGTCCTAGAATGCTGCAGATGTAAAAAACTGCTCAGGCAAATTCTTGGACAAGTTGTTCTYTGAGAGTGCAGATGCTGTTTTTTCCCCAGCAACTCCAGAGACCCAGTCTGGGACAATGTAAAGCAGAAAATATCATTATGCGCTTTCTAATGCCAACAATCTTTCACTTAGCAATCATTAACTACTCATATTGCTACTGAAYGACACAGATGGTTATTTATTAGCTATTCTTTAAATAAAACAGAAACAATGAATCAAAGTGAAACATCTAAGTGTGTCAATGATCAAAGGAAATTATTATGAAAAAAACCTATCACTGCAGTAGTAAGATTATTCTAATCTTAAAAGTATGGGACTTTTGAACAGCTGCTAGKATCTACACTTAAATTTTAATTAGAATAAAAAGGATAGATGATATAAGCCTTTGTGTCTTGCAATGTAACAAATGAAGGTGGAGTGCTTTGCTCAAGGAATTTTACTYAATGGCTATCTCTCACTGGACACTTCAGTTGCCTTCTGAAATATCTGATGCAGACCTTCCACAGAAAGTTGATGTGTCCTAAGGACAAGAGGGTGTTTTTTTGGCAACAATTTTTTTTCTGACCTTCAGAAACATGAGAAAGACAAAGCAAAGACATACTCTAGCAACAGAGAAAAMAGATGACCAGATAAACAGATGATGCCACCACAGTATCCAAATATGACAGACATTTCACAAGGCATCCAAAAATGACCTAAAAGTATGAAAATGCAAAGCTACATGAAGAGGAAAGTGGAATACCACACTGCATGAACTGATCAAGAGAGTGCCATGGCATTTTATTAGAAACACACTGCTGGTACCTGATTTCCCTTCTAAAATTAAATGCTCTAGGTAAAATCTTGATTGATTATCACTTTTATTGATGGTTTGTGGGGCACCAGAGTTTTCCTCTATAAAGTCACATCCCTTATTTCAACCAGATTTGTAAATTCAGTTCCAGGGTCCTTTCTGCAATAAATACTCAACAGGTGCTTCTCTGYCTCCCTTATATGGAAGAGCATCTAACTCAGAGAGTAAACTGGATGAGTATAAGCTCACTTAATTAGATAGCTTTTGGTAGGTGTCATGAAAGAGTTAGAAAAAAGAARTATTGCAGAAGAGAAAAACAGGTTGGAAGATGGCATTACTATAAAGGCAAAGAAGGTAAGTCAGGCAGTGAGACAGAGAAATCAGATGGAAATCAGATTTTCTACTAATTGCTAAGAAGTAGAAAGATTAGTACTCCTACCAATATAAAACTGCATAAGAAGTATTTAGATTTATAAAGGGGAAAAAAGACAAAAAAATTCCCAGTACAATGTGGCAACAAGCAGGAATGAAGTCAATGGAAAATGAGAGAAACCAGCTATGAACCCAACCACCAATGGTGGAAAGCCTACTAAGCATGCCAGAATCTATAGGAATTATAAATACATACACATATATATATATATAGAGAGAGAGAATATATACTAAAATGCCCTGGATTTATGGAGATTGTTATATGCACTTCTACATCTCTGATGTCTTCAATGTTATTTTCAATCATAGTACTTTATCACATGTAATCAGTAAAGAATGCTACAACCACCACCTTTAAAAAACACCCAAACAAAACATAACAATATGAAAAGCAAATAAAACATAATGTTTGGCATGATGAGCTCTACATACAAYGCAAGCAAATGAAATATCTAAATGGGATTTTCTAAGAAATCTGATAATAGGTTATTTAGTCTCTAAAAGAGAAAGTAGTTGCAGGTACCCAAGTGATAATGGTATTTAGGAGAAACAATATCAGTCAACTACTGCAGAGAATTTGGGTGGCTTTTCCAGAGCAGAACAACAAGAAGTCTCAGAGTAGAATGAGAATTTGTACACACTCCTAATTGTTAAGTCAGCTACGGAGCTATTTGTGGGGTCAGTTAGGGGAGAAGGACACTGGTGTATTGAACTGTACTGAAAATTTTGTAGTTATGGACATATGCATAGTTTTTTGATTCCTAAATTCAGGCTTCATTGCAATAGTTTTAAAGACTTACTCCAAGGAATTTACACAAACTTCAAAAAATTAAAGTGCAATCAAGTAAAGGGCTATCTACTCTAAACATAGTTTTTTATTGCTAGATCAAAATACAGAAATCACAGAAGACTTTTTGAATACGTTTTAACATTCTTCTGGGTTTGGGATCTTACAGGAATATTTGGATCACTCTTTCAAGTTTTCTTTCACAGGTATAAAATCTTTAGTTTGYCTTTTTGTTTGAATGCAGTTCAGGATTTTCACATTTTCACAACTGTGTCTTTATGAAACATTGTGATGAAATACTGAAATCCGGCAAAAAAAATGAGAAAATGCGTATTTCTTAATAGCCATTTATTTTGTACCCTGATAGTTTACAGAGAATCACGGAGACACTGATTTCTGTGAAGAAACAACGCAATTCACTGCAGTAGTTCCTCTGCACGTTCATCTGTGTTATTTCTAAAAGGTGTTAGTAATCAGTTACATAGTCAACAGGTGGTTTTCTGGGAAGTGTAGTTAGTAATCAGTTACATAGTCAACAGGTGGTTTTCTGGGAAGTGTAGTTAGTAATCAGTTATATAGTCAACAGGTGGTTTTCTGGGAAGTGACTGCGTAGCCGAGGGCAGCGAGCGATGGGGACAGGGCTGGGGTGAGCAGGGGTGCCCGGGCCCCTCCGAACGCTTTCCCTGAGGAGAAGGGCCGGGTTCCCGGCGCTGGGAAGCGCTGGCACCAAGCGCGGAAACTTCCTCCCTTCAACAAGTGGGGTCCGGCGGCTCAGCCGGGGCCCGGGTGAGACRGCAGAGAATGGCGATGTGCTGAGGAGCCCCCGCGCCCTCCCGCAGCGGCGGTGAAGCAGGAGGGGCGGGATCGGCCCGGACCCGTGTGGGGAAAGCGCCGCCGCTGCCGCTCCCGCCGTTCCCGCCTCCCGCCGCGGGCGGGGCAGGCTCGCGCCGCCTCACGAGCCGGCTCGCGCCGGGCGGCTGAGGGCAAAAGCTTCAGCGGCGGGCGCGGCGCATGCGCACGTGGCGGGCGCGTGCGCGGTAGCGGAGGGGGACGCGGAACGGAGCCCGGCACTCGGCAACGCTCGGCGGTTTCCGTGCAGGCCAGGCCGCCATTTTCTGTCAGCCTCCCCGTGCGCGGCTCCTGTCCCGCTGCCCGCGCTCTGCCCTGCTCGGCGATGGACGGGTGAGTGGGCACCGGGGCGCTGGGAGCGAGYGCACCGCCGCGCTTGTGCTGCCGCTCGGTTGGTGGGACCGTCCCGGTGCCGCGCGCTCGCTGGCTGTCGGCGGGCGTCTCCGAGGGTGTGGGGAGCGGTGAGCTTCCCGCCGCGGGACAGCCTGAGGSCCCGCACAAGCCGGGAGCGGGGCAGGAGGGAGCTCAGTCTCCGTAACGCGGCCCCCTCTGTAAGGTCTGCCGTTCAAATCAACGAGGGCTTTGGGCCGCCCCCTACTTAAATGTAGTACCCGAGACGYCGCGTCTCGATGTAAAGAAGCAGCACCATCTACTCTGATCCGTACCCCCCAAAGCCCCTCGCTCCCTCCTCCTCCCCCGCCTTCGGCATCTCTCCCCCGGCCGTGGGGTGAGGAGGGGCGCGCTGCAGGGCTTGGGTTTGTTTTGGAGCTGGCTGGAGGGGAGGAGCGATGCCAGCAGGAGCCAGATGTCGAGCTCTTTTGTTTTCAGAAACTGCCTAATAAGCCCTTCGGCTTCCCTCCCTCCCCAGGTAGAAAGATGCCTTTGTATATGCAGTGGACTGGCTGTAAAAACCAAAGAAGGGAAGGTTGGAAGGAGTCGGCCTTACGGGACAGTGTGGGCTGGGATGGGCAGGCACTACACGCCAGGCCTGTGTTTTGTTGGACCTGGAAAATGGGGCTGCTGGCTGTAGCTTTCGGCCGTGTAAATACAACAGCTTTCAGCTTCCAAATTTCCTACTGGATTGTTTACTCTGCCTCAAACAGAGAAGCCATCTCTTTGGTATGCTTTGAGCATATAACCTTTCAACTGTGAGAGTTCCAAAGGCTTTTTATGGTTGTGATTATAATGGTAGGAGTTACAAATCCTGTCTGAGAAGTCTTGTCAGTAATGAGTACTACACTGTGGAATGCTCTCATGTATCTTTTTTTTTCGTGCATGGACTAAGGTTTCTTTTGGGATTGTGATATACGCTATGAGTGGTGATGTCACAACCTCTAAGAAAAAGATGTACCTTGACATACCTGTTGCAGAGTTTTGCGTAGATGTACCTCATTGAATTTCATATAGGTGTAGCTGCCAATGCATTGGGGTTTTTTTTCCGAGTTAATTAAAAAAACATTTTAAATTAAAAGTTTTCATTGCTTTCTGCTGTTCAAAGAATAGGTCAGGCCATGCTGCTATGTTGCTGAACTGGCTGTTTAGTTAATAGAGGTGTGTGCGAAGTTCTGTACTTACCTTAAATTACTCTGTTTCCACCCTATAATCTTTCATAGTCCAGAAACCCGAGTTTCCTAAATAAATTTCCTGGCTGCACTGCGCTGGAATAACATGTACTCAAAACTTTGTACTCTTTGGAAAAGTCTATAAGCTGGGGGAGCACAGTGGCTTTTAAAAGTTTCTTTTGTACTTCAGTACTCTATGTTCTTTGAACATAGTTTCTTGCTGGGGAAGTTGTTGCCTGTTTGTTTCCTCATTATCTTGTCATTGCAAAACATTGAAAAGTTTGGTTTATAAGGATAAATTGGTTGACTTGTGTTCTTTTTTTTTCTTTTTTTCACAGCATTGTCACTGATGTTGCAGTTGGTGTGAAGGTAGGATGTACACTTAACAAATAAGGGGGCAGTTTGCTGGTACAAAATGAACTGCTTTGAGCGTCAGTAATTGCATGTTGGAAGAGTTTAACTGGTCATTGTGAGCTGATATCTAGTCAGCCGTATATGCTTTATTAAACAAAAATCCCTAGAGGTAAATTGAAGGCTSTACACAAAAGACTTTTCTAGGCACTGAACTGTAAACAGTGGTTCTGAATTAATGTAGTGGTGTCAGCTTCTTATTTTAAAACTTGATTTYGCATATTTTTTTCAAAACAACACTCTTGCATTGTTGCATGGGGACTGTAAAAGTCATGCTTTCTTCTGTCCCTCCCCCTCCTTTTTTCAAAACAGTTCCCACTGAAGTTAAAAAAGAAGTAACTATCTGTAATAGGACACAAAAAAATGGGAGCTAGAATTTGTTATGTAGACACAGAAGTGGGTGTTTGCTTTGCTGCACTTTTAATTTCTCAAGTTCAGTTATGAATTTATCATATTTTTATAACAACGAAAGGGCTTCCAAATGGCTGTTAATTTACTATTATTTTTTTATTCAAATCTGTGACAGAAATTAGATCAGTACTACATAGTAGCAGAGTGAGAAATAATGCAGAGATATATGGGACAAGAGAACTTAAATGAATTAATGAGAGTRATTCTATTTCAGTGGTAGAAACAGAAGTTTTCTAGTGCATACAGTTAATTCTTCACTTTTGTTCAGGGACTTTGTAGCTTGGGCTACATACCTGCCTTTTCACCTGAAGCTGATCTGTGTTAACTGCTTGCTAAGCCCAGCTTTGTTTAGTAAGGCCCAGTTGCTGAGATTCAGTATTGGTCCTGCTGGATTTGGTCTAGTTCCTGTAYAATACAGTAAGCCTGTAGATACAGCAGCTGTTCTGTCAGATCTACCTGAATAATGTTTCTGGATAACTTGCTTCTAGGAAGAGCTGTGAGAAGTCAGTTACATAGATTCTGGACCTATCTGGCTCCATATGCTTGTGCAGTATTGGAAGACRAGCTTACAGTCATTCTCTGAATTGTGAGAAAAGTGTAGTATCAAAGTACTTATGAGGGAGCCAATTACAATAGAAATATGGAACTGGCATGATTGTTTCTCTGTTGCCTGTGAGGATAAAGTGTTAACACATTAAGGCTTAGCACTGTATTTAGTAGTTTGGAAGAAGACTTATGGAAGTTCCAAGTTTTTCAGCAGTGAACGGCTCTATGTGCACAGCTTCAGAGCAACAACGAAAAATCATAAATTGCTCTTACTCATGTCTAGCAAAGGAGCRGTGTCAGGTAGATCATGTATTGCCTGGATCTTAAATTCTGACATTTCTAACTTCTTGAGAAGTAAATTGATTCAGTATCCCTTTCAGTCTTTACTGTGAGCACCTTCAATCTATGAGAATTTGAGTGTTATGAAATGTATCCTAWGTGGGTAGTTGAGTTTTGGAACCAGATTTTAAGTTACTAGCCAGACAATGAAATGAAGATGCCACTTCTTTCTGTTGATTGTAAAAGTTATATTTTGAATATAAGAAAGAAGGCAAGACAGATATATTGGAGGCAGTGATTAAAGGAAACACAAGGAGATGCTAAGAAGTATCAAAAAGTTGTGCTCTTTGCCTTGTAAAAATGGACTTGCTGTCTGGTTTTTAAAAGAAAACAAACTGTGCTTGGAAGTAGTTCCTGAAGAAATCTGTTAAATAGGGCGGGAATAAACTGGATTGTATTCTAGAGCTTCTGTAATTATCTCAAGATATGACTAAGAATGGAAAATGGGATTTCTTTCTAATTGATGTAAATAGTGTGGGTAGCAGTGTAATGCCAGCTTCACTCGTGTGTTGTGGAAGGACAAGTGAAACATTTGTCCTTATGTTCACTGGTGACTGTTCATTGCTTTTGATGGACTGATGTTTTAAAGTTGAGGAATGCTTTGCTTATTAACTGAATATATGCAACTTGGATCATTCATCTGGCCTTCCCTTGGCTGTCAGCTTTTTCATGGGGTACTATGGGAATGTGTAGGGAGTAGGTTTTGAATCCAAGGAGTTGCATTAGCAGTTTTAATGCTCTTCCAATGCTGCTTTTATTGTGATTGCATAGTCATTGGATGTGGGCAGAAACTCACCTGTGAGAAATCACCTTATCTGAGATATTTTTTTTCACTTGATGCTTTCTTGAGATTTTTCACCCGCAGTGTATATGCTGATCCCCTGCAAAACATGTTTGTGATACTTTCAGTTCTATTTGGAGAAATGTATTGTGAGATRTGACTTCTGTTTGGAAAATTTGCTTTATTTCATCATCATAAGTCATATTAATACAAATTTGAAAGTTATAACAGTTGTCTAGCTGGTTGTTCTCTTAAACAGAAAAGTGAACATATTAGATTTTTAAACCCATTCTTAAAAGAGTAGAATAAGTTAACTGTTGTAGTCTGGGTATTGTCTTTCAATTAAAAGAGGGCTTTTTTAGCTTTGGGAATTGCATGTGGTCAAGGCAAGTACAGAGTAAAAGGAGTACTTGGCTTATGATGCTTTATAAGCAGTTTTATCATCTGATTTACCTGCAAATGAGGGATAAATTTGAGACCATTACCATTTATTTGTATTGTACACACGATTTGATTTAAAACATTTTTTGTTCATCTGATGTTCAGTCTTCATTTTATGTACATGTTGAGTCACCAAAAAACCATACAAAACATAAAACTTAAAATGGAGGTGGAAAAAGTGATAAATACAATTTGAAAACTTGTTTTGTGTAGAGTAAATGTGGGGATTTGCGTGACTCAAAATATGCAGTGGAAACACACTTCCTAGCTAAAACCTGTCAGAGGAGCAGTGTGCTTTAATTTCTGAAAGCATTAGAGCACGTCACACCCAGTAAGTACATATGAAATACCTCATACTTGATTTGGTCTGTAATGTCTTGTTTTGCTTACCTAGAATTCATGGAAGCAGGGAAATGTCACTGCACAGTTCATCCCTTACACTGCAATCTGCAAAATAATGTAAAAAGAATGAGCTTTCATTCTATGTGTGATGCTAATTTGTGAACTGGAATTGTATATAAACAGTTTGTGTAAAGATACTTTAATAGAAGACAGTTAAGGATTCCCGTGATGTTAGTATTTACGTAGTCAATCAATTAAAAAATAAATCGGTTCCTTGAACAAATTCTATACATTTTATAGATTTCTTTATGCTTAGTTTCAAAAAATGGTCATATTATATAAAATGTTTGCTTTTTCATTTTAAAGAAGTACATTACAGTTGCTCTGTTTTTATTACATCACATCCTTAGTCTCTGGTTATATAGTTTTGAGCATCAGCATCTAATAACTGTACTTTGAATTGCTCTCTTGTGTTCTCTTTACAATTACAGTGCTTTAATCTTGATAACTGATTTGGCACTTAGTGTGATAGAATCTTTTTCAGCAGTTGAATGTATGAAGTATATAATGTGTCTTTTCACTGGAGTAATTAAAAGAATCTTTGGAGAGGTATAAAACATGATGTAAGGAATATATGTCACACAGGTGTGATGAATAACTTGGGTGAAATTTGGGTGCATATTGAGGATCATCTCTCCTAATGTATTTCAGTGTGTGCCACTTAAGATTAATGGGTGATCTTTCTCCTGGATGGGAGGGGTAGCTGTGCAGTAAATGGGGCCTGAACAATGGAGTGACTCATTTTGTGTATGTGTGTTGCATGTTTCAGAACAGTGAGGTGTACTTCTATTTGACAGGAGAAAAGAGCCAGTCATTTCTTCTTGGATGCATTATTTGGTACACAGCATTTGGGAATTTTTGACCTTCATGACGGTGTTTTGGAATCTGGCCAAAACCAAGCTTCAGCTGCCAAGCGTGGACAGCCCCAGTTATAGCTAGGAAGTGAAACTCATACCTGTAAACACAGTTTTGTAATGTTTAAAGATGTGGGGATGGTCTTGCCCCCAAGGTCAGGGCTTCAGCCTTTCGAGTGCACTTAAGGGAAGAGGGAGTTGGTTGTGTGTGTTTAGTTGGTTACGTTTGCAATGGGTGGAAGATGCTAAGAAATGGTATCCTAGTACTTTCTAAGTTTTCCAAACAGTAAAGTATTACACAGTCCCCTTTTTTCCTGGTTACTGAAACTTAACATGGGGGAATATAGTAGTATGTGGGAAGGACAGTAGCTAAAAACTGACAGAGATAGGAATTGATGGAGAAAGGGCGGAAAGCACAAAGTGGTAGTTTCTAAGTATTCTTGAAGCATTGTCCACCTTGGTTTTTTTATTCAAGTTCTGAGGAGTAATCTTCTCTTACAAAATTTTAGAACTTTTAACCTTTTTTGCTAGTTATAACTGAGGATTTCTTCATGGTGGAAACAAGTAGATACTGTAGATAAGCTGTAATTTTTTATTTCAGCTGTACAGTGTATAATGAAAACAGTACTGAAAAGTGATATTCAAGCAAGTTGTCAGAAGATCATTTTTCCCACTTCTAAAAGTTAGTCTAAACTTCAGAAGCATGTTCCTTTGGTTTTTTTCTTTCTCTCTGAAATTTTTTGCCTTCACTGTTGTAATTTTGTCTACTTAAAATSAAGGGAGTGGTAGGATAAAAAATTGATTCATTCATACAGACAAATGCCATGTGATGGTCTGTTTTATTGTATCAAAAATATTAGAGTTTAGAGATAACCTTGCATGTCTAATATAATTACTAGTAGATTGCTAGTAGATTAGACAAAGAGGCAGTGATATGAGAAGAATGGGTTGCATATGATTTGGAGGTGTTTTACAACAGTAGTGTTTGTAGATAACCTTTGTATTCAGTAATAGTTGTGATAGCACCAGTAAATAGCAAAAAAAAAAAAAAGTGTGCAACATTATAGCAGTGAAGTAAGACTGAAGTCTGACCATGTTCAGAAGTTTCGAACTGGAATCTGGATTTGTCTTTTAGGCGGTGGTGTGGGGGACATGTCCGTAGTGACAAAAAATACCTTCTTACAATGAAAGATATCTGATATCAGTAAAGATATCTGATAACAGTAACTTCTATAAATTGATTCTGTTTGAAATGGCTTTCATATTTATTCTCAGAATAGCTGACTCCAGTTTCTTTCTTTGTACCTTTGGGKTTTTTTTTGTAATGCTCATTCTTCCACTGTAATATATGTGAAAAAGTATGGAAAGCTGAAAATGAAAGGAAGGAAGCATGTTGAGAATCAGTTGTTCACTGTTGTAAGCATGTATCWATGTAAGAAAACTTTAATATACCTATTTGATATGTTTTGATGTGTTTCACTAGTTGGAAATCACCTAGTTTTCATTAGTAACAGAGCATTTAGATTTGCATCTTATTTGATGGGTTCTACAAAGAGAAATGCAATCACCTGCACCATTTCTGAAAATATGCACTAATACCAGCACGGAAATACCTTTCCCATTTCCTAGAGCTCTGGGCCATGTTTTCACCAGCAAATCAAGCTGCATTCAGTTTTTTTTCTGTCACTGTAATACTTGTGCAGCAGACGTTTAGGTAGCCAATTCCAAACCTCTCTTGGGARCTTTACCAGGATAAAGCTAAGCTGACACAACAGCGAACTACATCTTTTTACTCAGATTTGTACTAAAGCATGTGGTTGCGTAAGTTCTTGTAGCACTATAGTATTAGGAAGGACAGAATAGGAACAAGTTGCTGGGGTCAGGGAGAGGTAGGATTCTTGCTTTTGGTGATAGTTTATTCAAATGAGGTATGGTTTCACAAGCTGTTATTGTGACTGTGATGTTGGRTTTAGGGGTTTGGGTATTTTTTATAGCTGCAAGTCCATGTAGCTGTGCTTACTTCTTCATAAAATCAGGTTTTCTGTGAATGTGTAGCACGAATATTGAGTTATAGACAGAATAGCATTAGCACTATTCATTTATTAGTGAAAAATAGAAGATAATTGAATAGAAAATACTTCCATGTGATTGCTTTTCAAGGTGTAGAAACTGCTACTGAAGGACCAAATCTAGGTGCCATGATTCTCTGTCTGGAAGGCAAAGAACACATCCAGGTGGTAGTTCTAGTGAGTTGTTCTCACCTATTCTAATTTTAATACCAGTAATGTACATCTGTTTGAGAGTAGCACTTTCTTTTCTGGTAAAAGTGGAATCGAAAGTCTGAAATGCTGGAATAAATTATCTTGTTAGTGTACTTCTCTTGGATTTTGAGGCATTGACTTACATTAGAAGAGATTCTTGCCTCTAGTCGTTCATTA
Source organism: Malurus melanocephalus (assembly GCF_030028575.1). Classification (NCBI taxonomy): domain Eukaryota; kingdom Metazoa; phylum Chordata; class Aves; order Passeriformes; family Maluridae; genus Malurus; species Malurus melanocephalus. The sequence goes on along the minus strand of NW_026623240.1, from coordinate 899,310 downwards.
CAATTGAGGCTGTGTGACATGGTGTAAATTGAGATTTGATTATTTACTCTGACTTTCTGGTTTAATAGTCCATCTTGATCTCCCAGTGCTTTGAGAAATTGGTCTCTTTTCAACATTGTGTTTTGGCAACCTGGAGATTTTTCAGGGGAAGTGAATTTTGTCTCCTGTCAATCTTAAAGACTTTCCAAATTCCCTTGATTGCTCTTTCTCAATTTCTACAAAATGTGTGTGGTTTTCTATATATTCTAATAATTCTCTCCTAGATCCTTTCTTATTGAGAAATTGAGAATGTTAAAATGGTAAGTTAGGCTATATAAACAATGTATGTTTCACTGAGGAGAATATGAAAATAATTGAAGTAGGGTAAAAAAGAAACTATAGAGAGCATAAGTATGGAAATATGGTCATATTGTATACAGTTGACATAATACTGAATGAAAAGCAAGTGATGTTATAAGTGAGTTATTAAGTACTCRTGGAGTTCATAACCTTAATGGATAAGATTTCATGGTAATATAGTTAAATAGTGTTATTCTTTTAAAAAATCAAGTAGGTGTTCTTGCATGTAAGGTTCTGGTGAAGTGATAGCAAGCTTAAACTGTATGCTTTGAAAAATACTTATGAACATGTATGGAGTTTGTTTTGGATTGTATATATGGACTTGGCTTGTCCTGTCATGCATAGGTCTTCTGTGATCCTATAGAGGTGTAACAAATTCCTTAGGGTGGTTTGGATTATGTGTTTTGGCAGTTGTGCATGTAATCAGAGCAAAAGGCAGATAAAGTTTTGTTCTTCGTGAAAGATTATGTGAGGGTATATTTAGTGTTTCATATTAAAATTTATCTTGTTAAAAATGAAGCATCCTTTGAATTCTGATCACTCACACGTAAACTGAATGAAGTTTATAAATGCTGTGTTTGGGGGTTTAAAGTGTGTTGTTCTTTTGCTTCAAACATCCAGTGTCCCAAGTTACTTCAGATATTGAAGCAGTTCGTTTACAGTATGTAACTGTTAGAGGGGAATGTTTAATGTCTGAGTTGAAACTGTCATGTGCTTATTCCTCTCCCTTACCATCAGGTTTCTGGCTTTTTCTTTTAAATTGTTCCCAGATGTTGTTAGAAATAAAGTGTTTTACAATGCTGTTGGATTTCCTTAAATTATGAGATCTGTCTCCTGGCTTGTCATACCCCTTGGGAAATTCATGCCTGTAGGCTGAGAATGACTAGGAAATGTGCAGTGCAGCTGAAGTTCTCTTACTTATCTTTCATTTGGGGGGGAAGGGAGGAGAGAGGGAATGGGGAGAGCAGAAGCACCCTGTTTTGAGAGAGGTTTGTAATATCAGCAGACATAAATATCACAAATGAGAGGATTTGTAAGAAAATGTATTTTTCAATATCTTTAGGAGTCTTTATATTTCTAGTGGGAAATTAAGAAATTACTTTAGATGGTACTGTTGATTTTATTTAACAAAGTGCAGTTCTGTCACTTGTTTACTGTGTCTAGAAATATTGTAATGCTTCTACACATGCTTCTAATAAGCTCTCTGTAATACACTGTTAGGTTAGTTTTAGCCATAACTTCTGATCAGTCTCCATAGCCCTGAATTATTGGGGAGAAAAGCTAATGTGTCTCTGATGTAAATTGTTGTCAAAAAGTATTTTGGTGCATGAAAGACTAAATCACTTTGGTAACTCAAGCCAAAGATGTTAATCTCTGGTTGTGCCGGGGAATGTGTGAAGTATTTAAAGCCCGATCTGGAATGTGAGGACAGTAGTTTGTGAAGACTTCTAAATAGTATATTTTTTATTAGCCTGGAAGGGTAGTGTAACTGYAGGGACTTCCTGAAATTACATAGCCACATCATACAACCTGTGATAGCGTGAAGCTTTATAGTAGTCTTTTGTGGGGGGAAATCTGAAATTCTGYTGTGTAGATCCAGCTTGTTTAGTAAGGGATTTTGAGTTAGCTGTAACTTAAAGCAATGACCCAGGACATTAATTTGCTGAGCTAGGGGTTTCTTCTTTCTCTTTGTATAATTGATTTTGTAAATTGTACAAGTGACACTATATGAAATAACTATTCACTTAGGGAAATCAGCTGAAATATCAAAGTGTTGTCTTCAATTTACAGTATACAAAATAATTTTTGTATATATAACTTTGAATTTTCACTTAAATATACATTAAAAGCCTGAGTTGGTATATTTTTTTGTCTTTTTTGAAAGTKGTCCTACATGTGAGTTTTACATAAATCCATTGATTGGAGCCATACATTAAACATGATGTTTCCCCACCATGGATGAAAATGCCCTCATYGGGTCATGAGGGTGATAACACAGGCTTCAGTGAAAGGGTGGTATTGACTCTGTGACAAATTCAAGGTTCACTCACTGCAAGATGTYAGTTGGGCAATTCCCTTGGTTATTTTGTATACTTCTATTTTGGCAGATTCTGTTTTCATAAATAAAAGGTCTAGATATCTCTGATCTGAGTAGATAGTTGTTAGTTTTTGTGAAGGATTAATGTAGATTAATCTTCTTGACATTGGTACGAATAGATATATGGCATTAAAAGCTTGTTCTCTGTTGAGGCCTAGATGTCAGAAGATGACCTATTAATAGTATAATAGCAGTKTGTACTTCTTATTTTATTCTTAATAATCTCCTTGCCTCATGCTTTAATGGATATTCAATTAGTCTCTACCATGTTGCTGTTAAAAGTAACTTTCCTTTGCAGTTTATGGTAAAATAAAGTCATAGTGGTGGTTTTTAATTTCTTTATTATTTTAACTTAGATATGAGTGTTTCTGCTATTTCTGTATTTGTCAACTTCAGTATTGTTACAAGTCTCAAACCTGCTTTGATTCTTTAGAATGATTTGCAGTGATTTGCACAGACAGCGAAAAGTTAAGTGAACATTACTCTTGGATCATCTTTTATTGAGTCGATTCTCTGTGCTCCTCTAAGATCTGAGTTTAGTCTCCTTTGCTGTGAAACACTCAATACAATTACCTCATTTAGTTTAAAGGTTTGTTTTCTTTTGTATCCTTCAACTATCAGAACTACTCTGTTTAAGATGAATTAAATATTCAAGATGCTTGGAAAATTAATTATGATTTTGAAATTCATATGTGACATAGCAGAGGAATGAAAAGCTTTGCTCTTGGAGCAAGATGTCAGTCCYTTTTGGCTTAACACCTTCTAAAAGAAGATGCACATAAAACCAAAGCCAAGCATCCCAAACCACAAATTGAATAAAGTCTTATGTCTGCTGAATAAATGTAAGTAAAATAAGTATTTATGTCTATGTGATTCAGGAGGTGCCTGTGTCACACAGTAGTGCCAGTCTAAGAGCACACATTGAGATGCCTATATGAAATTGCTTTACTAGACAGCCAGCATCTTCTGATAACCCTTTTGAAGTAAATCACAATAACCGGGCAAGTACTATACTGCTTTTGATTTTGTAAATTAACCACTCTTTGTCCAAGTCCATCACATCTCTTGCCGCATAGGTGATTTTGAAGTTATGTACTGAATTGAAGTACAGAAGGGTCTAGGCTGCTTGAGAACCCATTAGGAAAAATAACTATGTATGTCTAATAAGATCATGGYAAGAGAGATGTCTTTGACCAAAAGCTTGGGAAATATGTATGGGAGTGAGTTAGCAGTGGTTTGCTATATATTTGATTTCATGGGGAAATTGGAAGAACATTTCACATATAAACCTGTAAATCTGTGAATCAGACTTTTGAACACTAATTTATGTTAATAAGACAAGTGTAGAATTTATGATATAGGCCAGTGTTAGAAATTCACATTTAGTTGTTCTTCTGAAGCRAAAATGTTAAAACTTTCAAGTGCAATGACAGATTCTTGTGATTGTGAAGATATTCATGAAACGTAAAATGATGTGTATGAAAATGGAGAACTGTTCATGAAACACAAATACAGGAACTGAATATCCACTCTGTTGAGTAATTTGTACTTCTTTTGGATTTTTCAGCTGTGGATTAAGAAATTAACAGCTTTTTGAAAGCCTGATTTACTAGGAAMCAGAAGTTTATGTAATTGCTCTTGCATTCTTTCTCACAGCAGTTGCTGTTGTTAGTAACTTTCTGAAGCTAAAGGCATCTCAAATTTGAGATATTTCAGAATTGTCAAGTTCYGGCAAGTTTTAAGAAGAGCATTGATTTGGTACTGAGGTTGCTTGCTGTTTATGTAGTAACTGCTATACCATTGCAAATTGATACATGTCATATTAAGGGGGGAAAATGCTGCTGAATTGTCTTAATCAGCTGAACTGTGGACAGGTTCAGTCTCTGCTGCTACTTCTGCCTATTCAGTTGAGCTGTCCAGGCTGCAGACAGAGGCCCTCAAGAAAAGCTAGATGGATAGCTGCAAACAGAAAAAACTGCAGTTACCACTGCAGTAATACTAATGCTGCTAGTAATCTTGAATTTTGCAACATTCTACCCTTGTCAATATTATATTTTAAAAAAGAGAACATTAAAGAGAAAGAAAGAATGTTTCAATTTATACTTGGTATTACCATACAACCTGGTATTATATTTATAGTAGAAAATAATGTAGTTTGAGTTACACATTTTCTATAACTTGTTTATCTTGTTTCTCAGTTTTATCTAGATACATATTTTCTTAGTTATATCTCATTAGAAATGCTTCCTTACACTGAAAAGGACAAGACATGGTCCTTTTCATGGCCCTACCTAATCTTAGTATTAGGCGTCATGCAGTTTTAAAGAAACTCTGTTGCTTATTAGATAGGCACGGCTTTGTTGCTTCCTATGTTACCTTATGAGCCTAGAGCATTCAATAAACTGTATAAAGATTCTTCAGAGCTGRTGTTGAAAAGCAAGACAACTTTTAATATCTCTATGTGTGCATATGCATATATAAACTTTATAATACTRTTCTGTGTGTGGACCCAGTTATAGTGCAGTATGATAAAAAGGTAAAGAAGAACAAGGTATGAAAAGAAGCGTCTCTTCAGCTGTGTCAAATGCCCATCCTACAAATAATTTGTGGAAAGGATTATCTTGTGTGCTTTAAATTTAAACCCTCCTCTGATTTTTGCAGCCCACTTTTAAGTCATTTATTAATTGATATTTGTCATGTTTTAAGCATTATGATGAAGATAAAATCCCCTGCCCTACATGGTGTTTTGCAGAGTAAATGGATGTCCCCAAAATGAAAAATTATGATTTCCTGAGAACACTAAATCTTTTTTTTTTTCTTTTTTAAATAGGGTTGTTAACGTTGAGCTAAACTCYATATTTCTATTTGCGTAGATTTTCCCTTGTAGTTTCAGCTAGGTGCAATAATTTAATCTATATGTGTATTAAAATATTAAAACTTAAGTTAATTTAGATTTTACTGAAATAGAATAAATATATTTAATTATATTTTAATTTGAAGTGCTGGACAAAAGTGTTGTTCAGCAGTTCTCATTGTGTCCAGAGATGGCTTAATTTCAGTGGTGGGTTAAACAACTGTGCTTAAGCTGCTCTCATTTCAGATTGCCATGTAAATATATCGCTTTACTTAGATTTCAAGTTGTTGAACTTATCTCAAAAGAGGAAGTATCATCTTTAAAAATCACAAAATAGAGGAAAAAAAATCTCTTACTGTCTCTTTCTTTTTAGAGAGGATCTGACGAACTTCTTTCAGGCAGTGTACTCAATAGCCCGAACTCTAACATGAGCAGCATGGTAGTTACTGGTAAGTGATGCCCTTTCAAAGGAGAAATCTATAATTTATACTTGGACTCATTTCCTGTTTACAAGGGGAGAAYGCCAAAACAAGAATCTTTTGTGCTATAGAGGGATAAACTGTTGGGTTGTATTAGAATATAGTGACTTTGTATATACTCAAACTTTGGGTGTCTGAGAAGAATAATCCTATAAAACAACAGGCAACTTTCAGATGTCTGCACACTAAATTGTTGGTGGGTGATGGGACACTTGTCTTGTACAGCGGCCTTTAAAGTAAGGAATCTCAACTGCCAAGCAAAGGTAAACAGTTAACTCCTGTGTGACAYCAACTTTTTTACACATGGACATCTGCAAGTCTGGGCATTACAGGGAAGAACACTGTGCCAGTTTCATAAYACAGTATGGATTCAGGAAGACAAAGCTGACTGGTAAAGCAGGAAGCTTCACTTTGCTCCTTCAGTTTAGAGTGCAGCAGTACAATCTCAGAATATCAGTGCAAAGTGAATGTGGTTTTTCTTTAATCAGTTTTCTGGTGATGCTAGGTAGAAAGATTKTTCATTAACTGGCACCTAAAATGCCTTCTCTTGCAGTTGATGCTTCTGTATGTTCTGAATGTGCATTGAGTTTCCTTGGAAGGCTCATTTCAGAGATCTTCCTTTTTCTCTTTTTTTCTTTTTTTTTGTATTCTACCATATATTTTTTTTTTTTCTTTTGACTTAGAGATGTGGAGGAGTTGGTTCATGGCATTAGAGGGTTGCTGGGCTTTCCAGTCAGTTGCCTGGTTTTACTGTGCCTGATTTTCTGTATTTATGGGCTGAGCAGTATAATCACTGATAATAGTAGCACACTCTTTCCATTTTAATTTTAGTAAGAGATTGGGATTCAGGGGCTGTGGTGACAGCTATGGCCAGAATGGGTAACTCTGCTTTTTTATCATCCTACATCCTTATCATAAGCAGAAAAAAATTCTGAATCCACATGTTTCTGCTACACTCTTCTGCATGTTCTCATGCACTTGCAGAATAAGTTAATGCAGCATTAAACTATTCTAACAAAAAAAAGATAGTTTTTCTTTGGAACAAGTTACTGATCAGTTATGTGATTGCACAGTTGTAGGCAGAGTGTAGTGTTGGGTTAGTACAACACATTAGTAGTGTTGAGTGGAGGAGTGTAGCAGCAAAAGAGAACCACTTCCAATGGCAGTTCTGTAAAGGTGTAGAGGTGGTCATACTTTTGAATAGGTCAGAAATGCAGTGTAGTGCATTCATAGTMATTTTGGAACCCCAGATTTGTCTGTCCTTCCCTGTTTTTCTTACTTCCTTCTGGTTCAGAAAGAGGTCCCTCTTGTTTTCATTTTTTTGATGTGCTCTTCAGTCCTGGATATTAATTAATGCTTCATCAGTTTGCCTTATTTAARTGAGAAACGGGTATGAAAAGGAGTTTGGGTTGTGTGTGTGAGGGTTTGAGTGTGGGCARTGGATATTAGGACAGAACAAAGTCCAGAATGTTACCAAATTTTCCATATATTTTTAGATAAACTTTTAGTTCCMGGAAATTTAGTGCAAGTTAATTTATAAAAGGAAAAAAAAAAGAGGTAAAGGAAAAAAATGTGAAATAAGAATTTTAGTTTTGAGTTTTCAGAAGAAAAAATACAGAAGTTTGTATAAGCATCCTTTACATAGAAATTCTTCCTGAAAAGTTCTGAAAATGGAAAAGTGTGTTTTGATCCCATTAGGTGGATGTGTGGAATGGGAGTTTGATGTATTTAACAAAYAGGGATGTTGCTTCCCATCTTGTTTTTATTTTCACCTTCTTTAAGACGATTGAGGGTTTGGGTTTTACTCTTGGAAGTTTCTTTGTTGTGTGTGGGGGATTTTTTTGGTGTGGGTGGGGTTTTTGTTTGGGTTTTTTTGGCATCCAGAACCAGAAACGACAACTCAAGAAACCATCTCATTAGTAGCAGTGGTCAGGGTAGTGGTCTGGCTCCTGTAGTATCAGTTGCCTGTTATAAAAGGTTTCACATAAATTGTGTGATATGTAAAGAACGTTGGTGGAAAAATAATTCCAAACGAACAAAACCTCCCAATCTGAATGCAGTGCTGTAATTCAAGTCATTCTCTGTAGAAGTCAGGTGAAAGGGGGCTAGTTTGTTAGGGGATTTTATTTTTTAAACAGTTTCTTGATACTGTATTTAAATTTCATTACGCCTGCCTTTTCAAAGTAGCACAAAAAAACCCCTGTTGAGTGTGCAGTCAGTATTGCTTCTKAATATATCCCTCCATAACTGTCTGGTTTACTGTGGACCAGGAAGTATTTTTTCCATACTTGCACAGTTTACAAGTTCAGATTGTAAACTCAGAAGTAATTAGATGTGAAATGGAAACCTGTGTGTTAATTTTTCTGTAACCATCTCCTGAAGCCAAATGAATTCAAGTATTCTTTATGTCTAAATTGTTGTCCTCATTTTGCTTCAGTTCTGCTATTACTTTTTCTCTTCAGAAGAAWTTAAAACTTTCGTAAACATTTTTTTTTTGCTACAGCCAAGGCATACTGGTGGTGGTGAATCTTCCCCATATTTTCAAGGGCTTCAGGGAACCCGTGATCATTTATTAAGTCTCATGTACATGAGACRTGATGTAGGAATCTGCCTACGTAAAACTAATACTTGTTCTTGCCCTTTCATCCTTAGAGTTGGGAAGTGTCATGATATTGTGAGACTTGGCCATTGTTTTCTGGCAAATATAGAAACCTGTTCTGGTTTTGACCGTGATATTTCCAATATCTGATCCCGTGATATTTTTCTAAGTAGATAGCTAGGTGAACAGAAGAAAGAGATGGTTTGACTTTGTAATCCTCTGAGCCTTTTATTGGTGAAAGTGTACACAGTCAAAAAACCAGTTGTCAATAGCAGTTTCTTAGCAGGCTTAAACTTAGAGCGAAACCTTGTCAATCACAGCCTCATTTCTTTCTCTGCTGTAGAAATATTAACCTAAATCAAAATGCCTAAGTTGTCAAAAAGCTACCTTTTCATGGAAGGGATGGGGGGTGGTGGTAGAAGAGGGCTGTGTCATTATGCGTGAGACTGAAGATGAGTTTTTAAAAATGAACATCCTACCTTTTTATCATGGTAACTGTTCCATAAGGGTTTTTTTTTTTTTTTTTTTTGTATTCAGCTGCCATTCAGTGAGAATACTGTAGTACTTTAATGCTTTTATGAATACTCCTGCTCTAATCTTCTCTCCCAGTGAAAGGCATGAAAGAAGAGTTTTTCTTTGCCCTATAGGGAGTCTTACAGATGAAYCCTTTCCTATTTTTTGGTGAAAGAATCTTGTGAAATTGGTGAACAAATGTTTGATTTGCATTCTTACTGATAATTTGAACTACTGATAATTCTATTAAAAAGGCTAGAATGTGTAAGAAATGGCTCCAAATACAAGGCCTTGTCCTTGGGCATTTTCTGAATAGTTTTGTCATCCTTATCCATCTTTCATACCATAGGTGAGCAGTTGTCAGTGTGTTACATTAACATTCACTAGAAGTGAAGTTATTGCTTTAGGTACTTCCTGTGTCTTTTACAAAAAGAGCAGTCTTAACAGGAAGTTGGACTTGGATAAAAATGRCTTTTACCTCTTAATTCTGAACCCATGTATCCCTGTTCTGGACAAATTTGATTACTGTCATTGTTGAGGAACTTCATTTCAGTGAAGCATTTATATTTAAATATACAAGTTTTATTTCTCTTCCTGAACTAGGTTGGACAGTATGGCAGAACATCATTCTGTAAACACTGGGGAAAGGATCCCATCCACTAGGTTAGAATTTGTAGCAAGGGAAGACAGCTTGTAAAGKACAAGGTCAGCAAATATCTAAGCTTTTCCATGAAGTTCTTTTTTGTCTTACATATGTAAGTTTCTGACATTTTTAAGTGTCAGACCAGCTGACATGATCATGTTAAAGTTGTGTTGTCGAAACCACAGGCCTTTTATTGCTGCTTGAACGACTACTAGTTTTCCTTCAGCTTTTCTGAAAATGTCAAAATCTATTCTTATTTTCTTCCATAATCTTTCTTGATTCTGATTTCTTTGGAGAGCACAATCTTCTCATAAAGATCTGAGTTAATTTTTTGTGATGGTGCACAATGACTAGAAAGGCTCTTTAGGTAAGCTAACAGGATTCTGAAAAAAGCTGAAACCAGGATCTTTAAATGAATATTTATGACTCTGGATAGTTTTGAAGCCATTAGTAATGTACATKGCGAATGACTGTTCATAAATTCTTTTTTTATCTCTCAGTGCTATATGTTCAGTTGCAGTTGTTTATTCTGAATATTTGAAATGCAAGAAAAAAGTCCCTTTAAAGAGTGGAAAAAGTGTYTCTTCTGTAGGGGGTTACTTTTGTGCTGAACTTCTTGTGAGGCCTTTGCTATTCAAATGAAGGACTGGTTTATAGAGGTTGTGGGAAGAGTTATCTGTATRAGGATGCTCATACCATAAACTGTATTGCTGAAATCTACACACAAAAAACGCTAACATTTTTTAGGGATGTAGATAAAAAGTGAAAGATGCTGATTAAAGTTCTATGAAAATTGGCTTGTTAAAGATGTTGATGAAATTTTTATGAAAATTGGCTTGTCAAAGACAAGGGATTGAAGCAGAAGAATTGGCAGGTTTTCTTGTTACAGCTGCCATCAATTTCATTGTTCACATTTGTGTGTTTAAGGTAGATCAGTAGAAACATTCCAAAATAATTTTGCATCTGGGCTCACCAAACTCCTGKAGCTTTGAAGGGCACTGTTAATCTTGATCTTGTTTTTACTTAATTAGCAGAGAATGTTTACAGTGACTTTGGTAGGTAATTCATTGTATTAACAGAGTATTTAGCACTGAGGCATACAAGATAATAATATTTCAAGTGCTGTGTTTAACTTTGGGAGTAAACATAGATGTGCCATAGATGTGCCATTTTTTGATAGTGCATTAAGTAAAATTGGTTATTAGTTAAAATTAATGATGCCTAAACATAGGTAATTTATTTCTGAAGTTTGCAAATTGATTACAAKTAATAATAATTGGAAAGATTTTAAGAAGTACATTACATGTGATTGGAACRTATAATAATGTAATAATACAGTATACTTGACATATTTCTACAGATATGCAGATTAAGAAATTTGCAAAAATAATTCTCAGGATGGGAGAAATAAAATGTGGCTATTGTTATTAATTTAGGCCATTTCTCTCTGCATCACTATGCCACGATAACTCATTGTTGCTCTACGTCAGCTGGATTCCACTCTAGCTGTGTCATTTTTACATGTTTTTAAGGACTAAAGTGAAGTGCATTAGTTCTAGACTGTGCAGTATTGAGCAGCCRCTATACCATATTTTAAGTGCATTGTAATAGTTGCTTAGAAAACTCAGTGCTCAGTGCGTTTTGAAACAGAGGTGCAGCCTGTGTGTGGATATGCCAGTTAAAAGCTGTGTACTTAAATTCTTTTTGCTTCACTATGTTTACTTATTGAGCTTAAATTCCTGTTAAGCAATAGTCTTTGTACTACAAGGTAGTTTTAATATTGATTGGTCAAGATTTTCATATACACGTGGCCAATGTCTGTGATAAGCAGCAAAAAACCCTATCAGCTAAAACAAGTGTAGTCAACACTGACCACGTAACCTTTAACTTCAGGGTTAACAAGTGTGGACTTCAGTCAACTTCATATTCTGCGTGCTTTTATCTTATTTTAGAGTGTAGTATCTCCTTTATTTGTTCTTTCAAACATTTTCAATTCCAGATTTTTATCTTTAAGTTGAACTTTTTAAGATTTACACACTAAAACAAAGGTCCTGTTTATTTTTATTTTCTTTCGGGAACYTGTTGGGGAGAAGTCGCTGGATCAGAGACAGCTCTTTTCCTACATTCTGTCAGTTACATCAGGGCCAGGAAAACTTCCTTTSAGGAAAGAACCTTCCAGAAACAAAACCACAACGGTCTCTATTATACATGTGCCCCCTCCACCCCATTTGTGCTTGCAGTTTGTGTAGCTGGTTATTTGMGACAGATGATTGTGTTCAGTAGCCACTGCAACATTTTAATATTTGTCTGGTCATAATCCATAACTGTAAACTAGGTATCTTCAATTGCATTGCCTTTCTCTTAGTCACTTATTTCCTGTTGGGATATGTGTCCTGTGTTCTACTTGTTGATAACATTAAATTACATATGTTTAGCCAAGGTAAAACAAGTAGTACTTTATTCACAGCAGCAGYAATGAATACTACTGCTATTAAGCTTCTTAGCTATAATATGTACAAACTGAAAGTTTCTTCTTTTTTTTAGTTGGTTATTGGTATGTACTGACAGTGTGATTTCTGCAGAAAGGATGTTTATCTGTTGTTTCACTGCTGTAGATTCGCAGAGATGTATGACCAGTGTCTTGTGGTATTTTTTACTTTTTTTCCCCTTCTTTCCAGGAACTAATGGGTGAAGGCGACTTTTTATTGTATCCATTTTTTTTTTTTTTGCCTAGAGCCACACGGTTATATTTCTATATTAGGAGATTGTGTACTTAGGAAAAAGTTTATTGTACAGGAATATTATGCATCCGAAATAAAGGCCTCAGAACTCTTAGGTCATATTTATGTATTTCTCATAAAATAGTGCAGAGAAAAGCTCCTCTAGAATGAMATTTTATTAAAATATGTTTTCAAAACCAGTTATTATCAGGAAGTGAGCTATTCATTCTTTGCTAGGAGTTATGCTGAACTTGAAGATCTGTTTTTGTGCCAAATCTGCTTGGTTGCATTTAATGTTCACAGTTTGAATAGCTTGAATGATTGAATTACTTGAACTTAAAATATGCCTTGTGTATATTGCAGTTCATTTTGTTGCTTTTTTAATATAGGTTCCTATTTCTGTGTTTAATAAACCAGGAGTTTCTAACTGAAAATGCCGGGACTCAAGCTGCTCAGATTTTGGCCATTTAAAGGCTTTGTCAATCTGTAAGCATTCAATTTCAACAAGTTGATTTGTGCTGAGTTGAAGGAACTGTGCAACAGGMATGTGGCTGATGTATCAATTACATTTAAATGGTAGTATTTTACTTAGATGCGAGAATAATAGTTTGAATGGCATTAGTAAAGATGAATCTTCCTTAGAAATAGTTGCCTGATGTCACATGGAAACTGAGTTTTTCATCTCCTTGGTGGAGAGATGCAGAGGACTTAGATCAGTGCTATGGTTGTTGCAGAACAAAGGAGTTTTTTGGTCATCTGGATTGAATATAACTATTCCTGTATTCAGTGSAACTTGGCAGTGCAGCCTTAATGGTTGGACTCGATGATTTTAAGGATTTTCTCCAACCTTCTTAAATGTTTCTGTGGTTCCAGAACAGCTAGGTTTCTGGTTGGTTTTTTTTTTTTTTGGTTTTATATTGTCTGGACTATGTATTTAAGGCTGTAAGTTGATTTGTAAATGAACTAATACTAACACTGTTTTAGTCATTCTCCCCGTATTTTTAAAGCTTTTTTTCCCCCAGTGTAAATACTGCTGCATGCTGTTTTCAGTGCATTTTGCATCAGGATTTTCAAATATAGTGAAAGCCAAACTAGCTCATAAAATAGCTACTTGTCAATAAAACTCTAGTTTAACAGCAGTTTCTCAGCAGTAGTTATTAGTCAGGTTGCGAGGTCTCCTCCTCCAACATCCCTTGACCTCCACACAGTTTTCAGCAATTTTGTTGTAAGTTCTGTGTAGGGAAGGATATTTCAGGTTGTTGCTGCTTAGGCATAGACTCTTTCTACCAAAAGACCATGTTATTCCTCTAGTGTCTTGTTCGCCTTGACTTAGCTTTTAACCTTTATGGACTCTGATTCTGCTAATAAAATTTGTTAGAGAATGAAATATTTGTTTTAACAGTAGATAAATTCACCTTTCAATGGCCCTGAACAAGTTGTGTTCCCATGTTGTAAATGTGGTTTTCTATTCCCAAGTGCCATTTAATGATGCATCTTTAGCTGAGAAGTACCATTTATAATGACAAAGAAGAGACTACAGTTAAAGAGAGAGGTTTCATACAGTGCCAAAATCTCTCAATAACTCTTCTAAAAGCTAAATTTAATTTGTTCCACAAATGTCTTGAAAAGTTCACTTGTGTATGTGCATGCATATTTAGTGTATGATACACACTTCATTACTGCCATTACTGAAACAGTAAATTACTGTTAGCCTATGGTGAATGGATAATCAAAAGTAGAAAAAGTGCATATTCTCTTTGCTTTTAACAGCTGATGTGTTAATTTCTTCCATCTTCCAAAATCCAGCATTAAATGTTTTGGCATATATTTTACTTTAAGAAGGTGGGCTCAATTTTTTAAAGAATGTTACCAGCTCAGCTTTCRTTGTAGAAGAGCTGTTTCTTCCAATAAGTAATAAAAAGCTTTTGTCATGCTTACTTGCCCTACTGCTAAAAACCTTTTTTTGGCAATCGCATATCATTGTGAATGCTTGTTGCCAGTTGCCCCATCCTGTCCTTCTTGCCCACCATTTTTCTGATTGCCATACATTGTTTGGTGCCTAATTCTGTACTAAATTGTATTTGTCTGCTTTTTTTACATAAACATTTTGCACAGGCACTTGTCTACATAGCTTCCTTGTACAGTAAGTAAAAAGGTTTAAAGAATAGTGTAGTAGAAGTTTAAGATAATGTAAAAGTAGAATTGTGTGAGAGACTTGTATAAATGAGTTAAGTTAAAGCTGTTAATTGCTCTGTAGAAAAAGATATATATATTTATATCTTTTAAGCTTGTTCTTTAAACCTACTGCAGCAAAAGTTGAAAAACTGTAAAATGCCAGTATTAGGCAGCAATGCTAATAGATACAAAGTCAATTGGGTAATACAGTAGTTACTAAATTATTTTGTTAAATAGTTATTAAAGGAACATTTTATAKACATGTATTTGAGTGATTGTATATTGGCCAGTGGTACTTTTACTAGAAATACTTGGATTACCTAAAGCATAATTCAAATAAGAGCTTTAATTTAAAAAAYAGTAAATTCTTGGGCATTATGCTGTGGAAAAGTTAATATGTCAAATTTTTGAAAACCACACAAAAGACAAAACAGCTCCGTCAGTACTGATCTGAGCAGTGGTGGTGTATATTTTTCTTGTGATGTAATAAAACAAGAGGTTTCTTAATTTCCAGGAATCCTTTAGGTTAAAAACTTACTTTAACTTTCTCGTTTCTCATTGCAAATGTTTCACATTTTTTTGAAACTTATAGTGAATCGAAATTATTCAGAAAGCTGAAGTATGATGGACATTGGACATGTACTTTCCGTGTGACCGTAATTCTTTTAGCCTTTGCAAGTTTGTTTTTTATGTTTTGTTTATAATGCACTGTCCAGCCTATCACACTTCACCTTGTTTCTTCTAGGTTTTTTTTTTTATTTTTGTAGAAATTTAAATTGAGAACTAGGGAAGACTGTTGTGTGATGAGCTTCAGGTGAAAAGTAAAAGTACTTTTCCACAAACTTTGACTGTCTTTGAGATAAAATATTTTAATGTATAATTTTGAAGTGGAGAAATCTGGCTACCCGGAAGCTCACTCTCACCATGTTTGCCAGAATGGTACAGGTTAGCATCCTGTGTAGATTTCAGATCCTAGTTTAGTGTGTATTTTTAAAATTTTGCTCTTCTATGTTCCACCAAAATTGGTCTTTCTGTGCAGCAGACCAAAATAAAATACATACTATCACATGGATTCTAGCACTGTCAGTTGGAGATACTGCTAGCTGAATTTTGACCAGTTTCAGATGTTGTTAGGTTTTTCTTGTTTTCTCTGCTGTAGTAGGGTGGAAAATACTTCGTGTTCTGCATTGGAAGAACTTTTAAAAAGCTTAATAGTAGGAATTTTTTTGGAGTAGGGGGGAAAGTGATGGTGTAGGGTGTGGGTATGGAATTATTGTATTATGTGTCTCTAAGGCATACTGTTTTTACCTAATAGAATATTTCAAATTTTATATTTTCTAAATATCTTCCTTTTTCTTTTTGTAGAAAAAASGAAGTCTTATCATTTGTTTCACCAGTATCTAAATGCATGCTGATTTCCATCCCTGATTAATTCATTAATATCAATAAGTTATGACRCTGTTGTTCATTAGCTCTTGACTCTGATGTTTACTCCAGTGACATACTTTAAACCAAAGTAAATAATATTTTTCTGGACTTCTTTCAAAAGCAAGACTTCTTCCATCCAACTAGCTAGCTGCGTATTAAGCGAAAGGAGCTCAAATTGGAGTTTTGCTGTAATTCTGTACAAGAATTCTGGTCAATATTCTAAATAGTGTCTTTCTGGTGCTTTGTGCATTGATGCTAATACTTCTGTGATTCTWTTAGGGAAATTTGTCTGGTTCTTTCCCCACCCCCCATCTGTGTTGGCTGCATTGTGTTAATTAGTTGGTTTTTMCTTTTCTGTGAATGAGCTCATAGTTTGTAATGGACATTTTTCTACTTTATCCTTAAATGGTTGTTTTCATCCCACAAAAAGTCCCACAAACCACAAAAGGTTTCAACCTTCTGTGATGTCAGTCCTTTGGCTCATCCCCTTTCKCCACTCTGATCTTTCCCAGTATTAATGATTTTCCTGTCCTGCTTTTGTTGCTTTTCTACTTTTTGTGTCCAGCTCCTTGGTGCAAGCATTGGTATCTAGTAAGGGTTCACTACTGTTTTATTTCTTTCAAAAAAATTCTGGGTAACCAGTAATTGTTCTTTTTTAAAATACGTTTCAGTTCTTATGTGAGCCCTTGTTAGATGCAATTAATATTCTTACATGGTATTATATGAGATGCTTCACTGAGGTCTTTTTCAGAGGACTAAGTCTTGAACAGTCCACCTTTCATGAAACTAGTATTTGTCTCTGTAGAATTTGTTCTGAACCCTTGCATTCAACTTAAACCAAATGAGGAGATGGCTCACTTAAAATTAATTTCATGTTTATGATTGAAAGCATTTTTTAATAAAGCACTAATAATATCAGTAAACTTTTCAAATAGAGTCTGAATATGTCTTTCAGCCAATGGTAATGACAACAAGAAATTCAAAGGTGATGATAAAATGGATGGGGCTCCTTCTCGTGTTCTTCATATCAGGAAATTGCCTGGGGAAGTGACAGAAACAGAAGTTATTGCTTTAGGTTTACCTTTTGGTAAAGTAACCAACATCCTGATGCTGAAAGGGAAAAACCAGGTAATTTGTTGCTTTCCATTTTTAATATGCTTACTGTCTGATTTCAAAATATGTTGTTAAAATGCTATTGAAGGAAGTCATGAAGCAGTAAGTATTAAAGAAAAAAAAGCTTTTCTTCTGTTATATTTTAATGAATTTACACCATCTTAGTAAATTTTGGGGGAAATGAGATGGTTGGCAGCTGTGTAAAGCAAAAATTTTGCTGTAGGAGTAGTATTTATTCCTGCATCTTCACAGAGGAATTTTTTGAGATTAAGTAGCTTAGCAAATAAATTTGGTATGTGTAGAATGACATTTTTTGAAGACTGATACTTGTTAAAATGTGTTATCAAACCCTTTGTTTTCTTATATGTTGCTAAGATGAAGATTATCTGCTTAGTAAATACTGAAAATTAACTGTTTTAATTACAGGCGTTTTTGGAGCTTGCTACAGAAGAAGCAGCTATCACTATGGTTAATTACTACTCTGCTGTGACACCTCATCTTCGTAACCAACCCATTTATATCCAGTATTCCAATCATAARGAGCTAAAGACTGATAACACACTGAACCAGGTATGTTTAATGTTCAGTAGTATTACAGATATAGACAGTAGAAGATGAAGCATGGCTTGTGCTCTTGGCTCATGTGCCATGTGTTTGAATCATTTGGTTTTGTCCGCATTCTAACACTACTGTAGTCTTACCTATGATCATTCCATTTTTTGACGCTGAAAGGGATTTGCTTTCTGTGTGATCTCTCCATTATGATAAATTTTCTTAATGTTTCTCTAAAGTCAAAAGGAAAAGATTCTGAGGTGTGTTTTGAATAGTTATTTTAAAGGTTCAAACAACTTTAAAGTTGTTGTCTTAGTTTATATACTGTAGGATGRTAAAATTAACTTGCATGTTCTGACACCTGAAATTCCAATGCCAGTTTGAATTTCCTTGGTGATAATGGCTAGTGCCAATGCCTATGTTTCAGTGCTTTGAATAATCACTCTGGTAACCCTGGTAAACTCAGCTTTATGTGATCTGCTTTTTCTGGAGAATAAYACCATAATGATCACTCTAGACACAAATGTACTTAATAATAAAAAATCATTTCGGTCTTGCCTCTCCAGGACCTATTTCACAATAAATACAATTAGCTATGTCTGTTTTCARTAAACAGAAGAATTAGCAAAAGTAATGTGGTGACAAATTCATACAAACTATAGAGAGATAAGAGACTCGAACCTGCCTCAAGTCTGATGGTTGTTTTAAGATTAATTTCTTAGGTTGCATTTTTGATGATACAAAAAACAGCACAAATGCCAAGTTAGTTTCTGTTAGCTGTGTTCTCTTGTAGGACATGTAAATAATAAAGTTATAGCTGTTGCCTCTGAAAGCAATTTCAGGGTAATCTATTGAAAGACATTTTGGCTCAGATCAAGTATAGTGTTGATTTTTTTTTTTCCTGTTGGTTTTTTCTAAAAATTCTCATTCCTTAGAATCTTTTTTTTTTCTTGTTTTAAATTGAGGTTCCCAACCCACCCAAATGTCAGTTACACAGAAGAATTAAATACCTTACTTTACTTTTGAAAAGTAGAGTAGGGGATGAATTCTGTCTTTACTTACAATGGATGGACATACTCCCTTAAGAAGTGCTGTCTTACGTTGTCCTCTGGTTTCTTCTGATACTAATTTTGACTTCATGTGTTCACCTTTTTAACCTGTAGGATGTGCTGATTTTTCAGCAGTTTTTATGCCACCATGTATAGTAATACTCTGTCTTAACTCATAAGTCTTTCAGAGCTTAATTTAATTTAGAACTAAATAATATAAGTAAGTACTTAGCAGTAAGTATTCTATAAATACTATYTCATGAGGCATTCTGTAAAACAAAGATTGTTGGATATTCTTTTTTCTGTTAGAAAAAATAAAGACAACTCAGGTATTGCTTATATTCTGGCATTTTTTTTAGGATACTCAAAACTTCGCTTTCAAATCAGATTAAAAATTTTTCTCATCAACCCAMATTCCTTAGAAACTTTTTTTTCTGGATGTTCTGTTAGGAAGATGTGGAAATATTAGAGTATTAGTATGTATAACTGGAAAGATAGGATAAAAAGATTGGAGAAATGTGTAAGTATCTTAGTTAAAAGGAAGACAGGAAAAAGAAAAATGAACCAAGAGGTCCTTTAAACAGCCTGGTCTGGGCTGGAAAGTTTCCATTGAGCTGTGACATTCTGAACTGCTTGGTAATAGTAGCTTCAGAAATTAATTTTACTTACATGCTCAGAATGAGCTGGTTCTGAATAAACAGATTGGAAAGAGACCATTGGAAATAGATTGGATTCTGAATAAACAGATTGGAAAGAGACTYGTTCAGTTTTATAATTCTATGGGAATCCTTTTCCTGTAAGACATCAAAACACTGAGAAGAGCATTTGAACTTGGATATAAAACAAATATCTCTTACTTTGTTTAGTGCATTATCAAGACTCAGGGAAATTGGGAATACAATGATATCTAACTGTGGTTTGTTTTAATCACCAGCCTATCATAAATGCATGGGTTTAGTCCTTCTGCACAGGCACTGCACCATTTAGAAATAAATGTACTTTGGGTGGTGTAAGTGATCTTTTGAAGTTAATTTCAGTTTTGCAAAAATARGAAAGTGGTGTTACATATTAAATGTCTTCAAATTGGGTACTTATATATGATGCTAGATGTTATTTAGAATTTGTTTGACAAAATACTCACTCATAAGAATTTTAATATTTACCACTGTTTAGTCCTGTATTCCTTCATGTATTCACATTAGTTTYAATGGAATGAAATATGATGTATAAGCATAGATAGATAGTGCTGACAAGGGTCATATGTTAAAATTGACTTTACAAGTTGTAGTTCATTTGGTTATACTTTAAAGTCTAAAGTTTTAACTTTTCCAGTCACTTTGAAGATTGACTTTTAATTAGTATTTGCTTCTTCTGTGCCTATAGAAAGGGTAGGAAATAATTATGCAACTCAGCCAAATATCTGGCTATCTTGAAAGTTGTGTGTTCGTACATTAGGGAAAAGAAGTGCAATCAAGACATTTTTACAGAGTTACAGTAATTAATGTTAAATGTAGAGGTAAATTTTGTGTTCCCAACTGGTGTTCACCAGGTCTTTTTTTTTTTCCCCCACTTTCCTTATTCATTGATTCGTTTCAGTATGAGGAGTATCATGTAAGTTGTGAGACATGAAATTGTGTAGTAGCTCTAATACCTTTAAACTATGCAGTATGCATTAATATGGTGGTTATTATTTTTACCTGGCATGCTCACYTGTCTCTCTTGTTTTTGTATTGTTTTGCTTCATAAGGCTACTGTAATGAAAGTATTAAATGGAACCCCTTTTTTCTGCACTTTTTCTTTCTCAGAAAAAGACATCTAATCTTTCTGATACTGTCAGTTTTGGCAGTGGAAGTAGTTACATAGATGTGTGTTCTTGTGATATCATCATGTGGTTACCTTTGAATTTCTAARATCCTGCTTGTGTTTAAAAACAAAAAAAATCCCCATATATGGAGAGGATTTTGTTTTTCTTTTTACAAAAGAGGGTGGATAACAGACACCAGTTTGATTTCCTCTCTGGATACTACTTTCTGATATTTGTTAGTCTTGTGTACTTTTTAATTGTATTAAAACTGAGAAGTTTGGAAGTGCTAGAATTTTCCCTTCCTATCAGAGCCTTCTACATAATGAATATGGCAGTGAAATGTTAACTGAGATAGTCTTTTGATCAGTAAGATAAATATTTCTGTAGGGTTGGGGGTTTTTATTTGTTGGTTTGTTGTGTAGTTTTATTTCCTGTAAAGGAGAGTCTTGAAACCTACAAAATCCTCACTTTCTTTATCCTTACTAGTAGAACAATAAGCTTGCTACTAGAAAGATTGATATTGGTGCCGTTTGAAGCCCCTCCTTAATGTGACATAAGGATTAATTGATGTTTTCGTTTTTGTTGTCTTTTCTCACAGAGTCAGACTGCATTGCACTTAACGTTGTGTTATGTCTGTAGCTCTGAGTTTTAAATAAGTGGACTATTTCGTGTTTCTGGAGATAACTATTTTAATATATCTAATTAATTTCARACTATTTTCTTGAAATATTAAGAAAAGCCCTCTTCTGTCCTTTATWTTTTTTAAGCGGGCCCAAGCTGTTCTTCAGGCAGTGACTGCTGTGCAGGCAACAAACGCTCCCATTAGTGGGACCACTGTYAGTGAGAGTGCAGTGACTCCAGCTCAGAGTCCAGTACTTAGAATAATTATTGACAACATGTACTATCCAGTAACCCTGGATGTTCTTCATCAGGTGAGTTGAATTTCATTGTAACTTGAGCTATGTTTGAGAGAAACAGATGTGTTAAACTTTACAATGTTTTTGGCAGATATTCTCTAAATTTGGTGCTGTATTGAAGATAATCACATTCACAAAGAACAACCAGTTTCAAGCTTTACTGCAGTTTGGTGATCCAGTAAACGCACAGCAAGCAAAACAAGTAAGTATAGTCCTCTTTTAAGGTTAGAGGTTTTCCTGTATTCTCAACATTTGTAAAATGTTAATCTAACAGAGTACTGCCATAACAATTTGTCATTCTCCTCCACCACTTGTGTGAAATTTTTGAGATTAAAAATAATAAAATAAGTGGAAGTTACTATAGATGTTGTTATACCATGTGAAATCCATGTTTAATGATGATAGCATGTTTATGGATACTGTGTCTACACTATTTTAGACATTTCGTATGAGCAAATATTATAATAAGACTGCACAGAGATTAAATAATGTGCAAGTCTGCAATAGTAAAAATGTCAGCCAGAAGTAAGAATGTAGGATGTCTTGGTGATGCATAATTAATTCACCATAAGCAGCAAATTTAGTAACCCTATTGGATTGTTGTTGGCAGGTACTTTTAAGCATCCATGCAAAGATGTAATCTGTGGATTAGTTACAGATTTGTGAAAGGATTAAATTATAGTATCCTAAAAAAAAAAAAAAWCTAAACTTATTTGTAACCATAAATGSCCAGAAGAGAGAGTGCAGTACACTCATGTGACCAGACTGTGAAGAAGCTTTGCAGCAATGATGGGTGAGGAGGATCTTGCTTTTGTTTTATAGGAGACTCTCCTATCCTGGGTAGGAGAGGCAAGAACAGGTAACTGGTTTTATTCATTATAGCAGGAGAGAGCCTATGGATAAATTATGGCAAAGATCAACAGCATGTCATCTAGACCAGATGGTTTGAATTAATTGAATGGGATATGTTCACATTTATGGCAGTAGGAAAGTTGAACCAAAGGGGAAGGTGAGATTTTTATTATTATTATTACTATTCTAATTTTCAAGAGATAAATGGAATTAATTTATATTTTCAAACCTTCRCATGCAGTCTGAGTTTGAGGAAGGCTGATTAAAATTGATGTGCTGGTTAAGTGTTGCTTGGCAGCATAGAAAGTGCTTATTGCCTGTAGATGACAGACTAGCTGAGAACGTCATGAAAGTGAAAAGCTCACACCTCAGGCTAAGTTGGCAAATTTTCCTCTTAGTAAAGGAAAGACAAAAATGGGCTTAATTTTCTGTTGTAAAGAATGAGGACTRTATTGAAATAAAGACTTCATTAAGTGGTGGAGGATGGTCATTTTTGTCTGTATCACCAAATGAAATACTGGGCATTGAGTAAAAAGCTGAGATAGGCCAAGATGGAGAATTACAAAAAATGAGACGTGTTTTCAAAAAGCAGAGTGTAATGTTTCATGCTACTGAGGAAAACAAAGAWGAGAGAAGAGACAAGATGATTTGCAGCTTGATTTATGGTGGTCCACTTCAAGTTCAAAGTTGAAACAGTATCAAATATTGGAGTCAAATATCAAATCTCAGAGTAAAGAGAGATGCAAATATATACTTATGTACTATGCATAAATAATCTATGCATAAATACACAAAATGTTAAGAGTAGTACCAACTGCAATTATTGAAGGATGCTAAATTGGAAGGTTTGATTTCCCCACTACCCTCACAAACTAAATAGAGTCAAATACAGTTCTTATGGTTAAGCCACTGTGATAAAACATGAAGTACCACCAGAATCAAAGTACTTAAAGGAAAGCAGCAGTCAGGTGATAGGAAAAAAAAACCCTTCAGTTTAAATATATCTGGAGAAGCAAGATGATGTGGTAGCTACAATTAGGTTGCATGGAGTTCAATATCAAACACAGGGTAAAAGAGTAAAGTTTTCAGTTTATTTTCCATCTGTGTTACTGCAGAAGATAATGGGGAAATTTAATTTTCTGGTGGTCCTCTTCACAGGAAATCAAAATGTGGCCTTAATAGAAACTGATGACTTATTAAGGAAGTTAAAGAACAATTTGAAAAACTCAAGTAATAAAAGTACCAAGGAGAGATGCKATGCATTTGTGGGTTCTGAGAAAGCAGTGACACTGACAAGAATGTACAATATGTAGCCTCCAGCCCTGTGGGATCACTTTTGCTATTTGAATGAGCAGCTACTGAAAAATCTCATTCCTGCTCCACTTGTTTTGTAAGAAACTCATTTCCTGTAAAAGTAGATAGGGGCTGCGCTGATACTTGTTTCATCAGCACCCTCAGGTTGGATCATTATAGGTTCTTTACACTGGCAAGTAAGGGTGAAGTCTGGGAACTTCAGGTTCTGTATAATGCAACTGTCTAGTGAGGGGTGGAGAAAGTAAATGAGGATMGGCAAGAGTAGAGCACACTGAACTGCCGTGCTTCTGGTAATGAAGGTTTTGTCTGGAGATGTCTGTGTGCATGTGGAGGTATTCTACATGTTAAAAATAGCTCATTTTCATTGTAAATGATGAGTACTTTTAGCATAAGTAGCAGACTTAAATATTTGAACACCAGTAGTTTGGTATACCACGGAGAGATGAGAGTGCCAGTGTTTCTGTCTGAGAAGCTGGCTAATTCARCGTGTTGCCTTTGTGTAAATGTACTGGAAATATTCTTGCAAATTATGTATATTAACAGGTATTAATGACTCATCTATAGAGAATTAACTGAGGCACGTATGTAGTGCATGTCAGTCRTCTTGACCCAGCACAGCTTAAAAATATCACTAGAGGTTCTTTTACAGTTGGCCAATTGATCCTTCCTTGGCCCACAGGTGATTCAGAGATTCCAGTGAGATTTGACTGCACTCAAGCTGTCATCTTTCCAGTTGTTTTGACTCGCAACTTCAGGGTAGCTCTGCAGTGGGAACAATCTGCAAAAGATCTCTGCTAGTCTGCATTGCCCTAAAATCTATAATAGGAACTTGAGGTAGTCATTGCAGAATGGAAGAAAGGACATCTCCAGATAGGATACAGAGCTTCATACCTATTATCTGCTATTACTGTGTTAGGTGTTTTTGGACATCTTTAATTCTAAAGAGCACACTTTATGCTCAGAAATGGTAAATARTGCCAGATTGCCTTGTATCAGAAAGCCCGGGAAATGCAGCTACAGGTCCTTTGATCAAGGAACTGCTCATCAAAATATGTTAATTTTTGATAACAGAATRTATTTACATACACCTTTTTAGCCACAGAGACTTCTTTTATCCAAGACACTTGTCTCAAATTAATTTCATTCAGATGCATATCTGTAGGATGCACTTGGGGCACATGTCTCCCAAGAGATATTTACCATGTGACCTTCAGTTACTTTGAGGTACTTGAACTGGAGTATGTTTTGTGAGTATTGTTTCCTTGGGTTTTGGGGGTTTCTTATGCCTTTAGCTCTTACGCTCTTCTGAAGATCTTGTTTTTAGTTTTTTGGATTTGCTGTCACAAGCAAAATAAAGACTAGTATTCACATTTGTAGAATGGTCTCATAATACTTGATCTTGGTTTGGCCATTTGTGGTGTGGTATTCACATGTGAATGTTTGTATAAATGCTTGAAATAGAAGTTTCTTAGCAGTAACTAGACTTCTTGGAGATGTTCTTGGTATATATTCACTAGCAGTATGGCTGGTCTCGTTTTTTCAGGATGTCTGTGAGAGGAACAGGATTTTAGAGTTTATTGCACATTGTTTTATAAGGAGCTCAGGACACACATTCACAGTTGTGATTTTACATGGGAACAATTAATCTTGAAAAAAAATGCTAGTTGGTGAGATTCTTTCTTGACTTGTTAAAGGTGTATGATGCTGCTGGTTAGAGGTGGTTGGGGTGAGGTGGTTTTTTTTTGGTGCTTGATGCCTTTTCTGGAGTTTGACAGCAGTGCTCATTAAGAGTGCACCTCCTTCRTTTCTGGTTCAGGATGTTCTTTCAGCCTATCTGTGTCCCATCTACAAGGGATTTCTCTTCTGCAGTTCATTTTATTGTACTTTTGGTCACTTYGAGTTTATCAGAATGAGGAGGTTTTGCTGTTTCAGTAGAAGTTTTAGTTACTTATATAGCTCCCTTTAAACATTGACTACTCTGGCAACTACAAATTCAGATACATCTTTGTTTGCTGCTTTTAAGTCTAAAATATTTTCATCAACTTAACAGCCTCCTGCCAGCCACAAGTCAGTGTATTTACAGGCTCCACATGGAGGTGTAGTGTGAATCTTGATGGGCCCTGTGATTYGGACAAAGCTGAAGAATACAGCCTTTCAGTCCCATTTGTACCTGTTTTCTTCATTATGTGGAAGGGTATTCCCTTGATGGGCACTGGCATTGTACTTTACAATAATAAGTAAGCTCTGGCTGTGTAAATTGGTTCTTCTTCAAGTCCGTATCTTAGAGGATATTAGAAGTTCGGAAATTCTGATCTGTGTCGAAAGGGATGACTGATTCTCAGTATGAACTTTTTTAGGTGTAAGTGTTCAAGTGATAYTCTCTTCCCAAATACCAACATTAGGAGTCTTGCATTCTGTTTTGTCACGGTGTATAAAAGAGCTAGCAAATTCTGTATGCTGTAATGGTGGTGCCCACCACCACCCCAACAATACAGAATTAATCCTCAGCTTGTGTTCTGTGAATAAGTACAGTAGATTTTGCTTTGCCTAGTAATGTATAAAGCTTTTTTTAAGCTGAGTTTCAAGCATAGGAGTTTCTCTTTAATTGTTAAGTTTTTGATGATACAGTGTTTGGATTTTCCAGTTTCTCTAGGTTTTTTTTTTTGTTCTATATGTTTTTAGAACTTCTAAGCTGTGGCACAATAATTATGTTGACTTGCATATTCTTTTACATTGACTACTAATGGTGGTAGTTCCTGTAAGTGATTTCATGAGCCCTGGAGATGTCAGCTGTGATAATACATTTTGTAGGGACAGCCTGGTTAGCCCAGGCTTAGCAGAGGGGTGTCTGCAAGATGTTCAGTTTCCAGATGCATCACTGTGTGAAAATAGCTATGTTGCTTCCATAGCCAGCAGGCACACGAGGTTTGTGCAGTGCTTAGCTCAAAATAGTAAGCCATACCAGAACTTGAATGTGTTGAATACTTGAAAGTACACTGCAGATGTAACCCAGCTAACTGCAACAGCTAGCTGAAGTCCAGAAGTGGTACATTTCYGTCCCACATTTCAGTCCAAACATTAAAATAAGAGATTTGATGTTTATATTTGCAAATGTGGTTTATTTGCTTTTTTTCAGCATGTATGTATATAAGATAGATTTATRTTTAACATAATGACTTGATTCAGTGCTGGTTTTTAAGATGAGCTAGATCTTCACTTCCTMGTATTCCTTGAGAGTTAAACTGACTTTGTTACAAAAGTTTCCGTATTTTTATATCTCTCATATTTAACTGTTAGTACCTCAAGTGAAAGGAAGACATGCCCAAAATGTAAATGGACTCAAATCCAGGTATATCAACTTACCTGATAGATAATGAAGATGGAGAAAGCATATATATGTATATGTGCTGGCCTTTTTAAGGAGTGTTTTCATAGAGTACTCAGTGGTGTCATTTTCATAGGCATTCTTTCAAAAGTACCAATTAAATCTGAAAATGGGATTTCTGAAAAAGAATATTGGTAAAATCAGGTTAGCTGTTAAAGTTGCTTTTCTTTCTGTTTTGGCACTAATTACCTTTAAGGGAAAAAGGAAAACRTGGGAACAAAGAATATATTATGCCTTAACGGATGGCTGTGTAACATGGTCGTCAGTCTAGATTTTGTTTTTTCCCTGGTCTATTTTCTGTGTGAAAGAGTACTTGTGAGATTCTTGAATTTTATTAGTTTTTTTTCTTGGAGAAATCTATTTGGCATTATGTCTGAATTTAAGCTGTGCTATGAAATGCAGGTTGATTAGCTGTATTCAACAGACAGAATTTAAGTTTGACAATGTTGAAATATTTCCTGCTACTTTGATGCATAAAAACAGTCTCTAGGTAAAAGAAGGGAATAGTGAGCCTCCTGAAGTCAGGTTGAGAGGTAAATGCATTTTAACTGATTTTAAGCTAGACAGCGAGGTGGATATATATCTGTATGCTGACCCTGTTCAAAAAAAAAACCCCAAAAAAACCCCAAATACTCAACTTTGTGCAACCAGCCTGTATTATTGTCGTTTAAATAAACTGTGATCTMTTTTGCAGGCCTTAGATGGTCAGAATATTTATAATGCTTGCTGTACCCTACGAATTGATTTTTCCAAATTGGTGAATTTGAATGTCAAGTACAACAATGATAAAAGCAGGGACTACACTCGTCCTGACCTTCCATCTGGCGATGGACAGCCAACGCTGGACCCRGCTATTGCTGCAGCATTTGCAAAGGAGACCTCTCTTCTAGGTATGATGTTATTATTCTTCTTCTGCACTGCAAAGCCACTTCATGAAAACATTCATTAATCCTTCTAACAATTCAAATTACAATAGTGTCCAAAGGCCCATTCAGGGTTCAGTCTCTATTGTGATCTGAATTGTAGTAACATAATTATTTTGTTTGTAGAAGTACCRCAAGAAATGAATGAAAATATGTGTGACAAAATGACAAATGCACAAAATATTAGAAAAAGTCAAGTTCGTTCAACTTTTATCCTGAAATCTGTCCTCTTCCATATGTTCCTGTCTGTGCCCACCTTKCCCATTTTCCCACCAAGTCTGTAAGAAAGACTTAATATGATTTGCATGATTTCTTCATGCTAATGTTCATTTGTAATATCAGATTAGGAAAAGAACATTTTTCTGGTTTCCTTCAAGGAGGAAAGATTATGCTCTTTGTTTAAAAGCCCTAAACCTTTGGGTGCTAGCCTGTAGTTTCTGTGAATGAAAGAATAAGAATCTGTAGCTGCACTTCTAGGACTGTGGTATATGAGTTATAATATCCTGTCAGAAGTTGGTGAAATGCTCTGACAAAGGTATAGATATATCAATCTTCTGACTTACCAAAATAACGAATGCATACTCCTACTCCTGYCAGATTGTTTTTTGGTGAGAGCACCTTTCACTCTTTAAAATGTAATAGTACTCAGATATAGAATCATTACTTTTATAAAAGCTGATTTATTATGTTGTGATCATTGTTCTTCCCACTTTGTCTTTCTCACTATTTTTCTTTCATAATTTCCAATTTTYTTTTCTGAGGAAAACAGAACAACATAGATTTCATGGTTATTTTGTACAGTCTGGGCCAAATTGAAGTAAGTTTTTGAGTTAATGTAGGAAAGAGGGGCCTTTCCTCTCTTATGAAAGACAGAAGTCATTTAGTGAATTATGTGAGGCCAGGAAGAGGTGAATATTGTATCTAGCGCCACTGTATTCGCCCCTTTTCTGAAATCAGGTTACTTGAAGCATATATTTTATATCTAGTTATAAAGAACACATAAACCCAATTCCCCCAACTTCCAAAGTGCTTGACTTCACACCYTCAGTATCACTTGCAAAATTATATATCACTTGTAGCTACAGCAAAAGTTTTGGAAATTAAGATATACTGTAGGAATCTRAAGTCTCACAGAAACCTGTAGCTGAAGTTTTAGGGTTTTTTTCTCTTAACTTCCCATAATTTAAAAATTGAAATTTCTCATTTCATGCTTTGATTGGGTAGGTGGATGAGTATTTGTGGAGAAGTTTGACACCATAGAGATAAGTGCTGTAGAAACACCCTCRAGGCAATTAGTAATTCTTTTGTCAGCCTGCAGTGACTAGAACATAGATATGGGGCTGCAGGATGAGTAGTAAGTAGGTGAAAGCAAAGTAAAGCTGCTTATTAATGAGACCCATAATATTAGGTATTGTAAGGTAGGGATTTAGAAGAGGAGAGAGTAAAGACTCATGAGTTATAAAACAGTGTCAAATGCAGCAATACATATGTAACTCTAATTTTGGCTATTTCCTGAAATCTTAAGTTGGTTTCTAGTCTCAGGGCTTCTAATGTGTTCCCTTGTATATAATACTTATAATGTGCATCAAGTTAACAGGTCTAATTTACTTGGCATGGTGAAATTATGGATGCTTGGATCATAACATTACTGTGAATATGTTTAATTGGAGTTACTGTACTTTCTGCAGTTATCCAAGTGACTTTAGTGGACTTCATGATCTAGTACTTTAAGCCTAAAAGTARTTTAGATAGTTTTGATTTTTGTCTGCAAAACTATGTAAGTTTTCTAACACTTTGATTTTAATCGCTCATTCTTTTGTGTATATTAAAAATAATTTCAAAAAAAGTTATCAAGATGACAGTCACAATAACTAATTAAATATTTTAATGTGTATTCCTTGGTTGGACCTCCTTACATGCACTGCTTTTCCAAGCAGCATAAAAATAAAAGCTATGTAACCTGAGTGACTTTCATTGCAGCTGTGAAACAGAGGTCAGTGAAGTCAGTCATGTTTATTTTGATGAGTAGTGGAGATTTTGTATCATAYTGGCTTTTTCTTCTGTAAAAACATTCATTGTTGCAAAAGACACTTAAGAGAGCTGGGTACATTTTGTACCTCTGCTCATGGCCAGTTGGGTAGCTTGGTTTATGGTTAACTCTTATTCAACTGTCAACATAATTTTGTGAGTTGAGTTTTAGTGACAGGATGTAATCTTGCTAGTCTTGGTGCTTAAATCTGCATTAATACGAAACTATTACGTATCTTCATTTCCTTCTGGATGAAGTTACTGCTCTTCTTCAGTATATGTGACTTTATGATGTAGTAACTAGTAGCTTTGTGAGCTGTTAAGCAGAGATGTTAAACTGCTGTCTTCCCCAAAGCTATAAGAAGCAGGACAGGAGCTAGTACAAGTGGATGGTGATCAATTGACATAGAGCCACAAAAAGGGTTCATAACAGGTTCCTAAATTCAATTCTCGGTCAGTTTTGCTTACCTGCATTAAGATAACAGGCAAAAAAAGCCTGTTACCTGTATCTGTTGGAAGCTAAAATAAAATKATTGAGAAAGATTTCTAATATACTTGATCATGGTGACAAAATAGCTAACGTTTCGAAGTAGTTGCAGCTAAGTCCTAAACAGTCTGGTACATGGTAACTTAATCATAATAGAATTGTGCACATAATAGAAACTTTTCTTGTTTTCATGTATTAAAAGACTTTAAATTACGTAAATMAGAATGGCAAATCAAAGGACAGTGGAGACTGCAGACCAAGAATTCTGTTTGCTGTGGCTTTGTAATTTGTCTGACCTTTTCAAAAAATGAGCTCTATGTGTGCTATGTAATTAGTTAAAAACATATAAATCAAATATATGTTCTAGCCTGTATGTATCATCACTCATTCATCTACTACATCATCACCTGTGATAAAATAAGGTTTCAAAAAACTTTGAGACGGTAAATTGGACAATTTTCAGTGCATCTTAATATCTTTTGAAAGAAGGGGAAAGTTACTAGTGGACAAAATGAGCCGGTTTCAAATGAATTATCAGAAGGAAATTCTTCTTTGTACTTCAGATATGATAGATGTGTCTTCTTTCTCTTCCCGCCAAAAAATAGTTACAGATGTTACAGAAAAAATACTTTAGATAAACAGTAGCTGCATTACACTGAATCACAGCATGATTTTTATATGAGAACTACTTCTAAATGCAAATACTGATATGAAATAATACTTATAATTTAGGTATTTGTTTATTATTGCAACTGAAAATACACTGTTATGCTTAGGGCTCCTAGAGCTTTATCCCTTGCTGTCATTGCTGCTATTTTTTGTTGCTTTTTCCACTAATTGCCCTTTTTAAGAGTCTTACTAATAATTTTGCAGGGTAATAATTGAATTAATAATTGTTTTTGACTTCTTCGGTGGGACCAAACAATGTCCTTGGGAGAGTCTGATGCTTTTTTCTGAAGAATTTTCTGAAAAATTTTGCTTTTTAAAGTTCGAGTTACACAGCTGTGCTGTGCCCAGCTATGGAAAGAACCATAGAAACTTCCCAAGTCTTCTTTAGATTCCTTTATTGCTAGAAATGCTGGACTGACTTAAAAGTTTCTAAGGTTAGGGAGAGGTGTTCTAAGGTTAGGGAGAGGTGTCTAGGCATATTAGAAGACTCGATATGCTCTAGTACGACCTGGTGGCTTGTCATTTTCTGAAACTGAAGTGATTGCTATTGACCTACAAATAAAAGAAGTTGTGTTTTTTTCAGGTGGACATCTGTCTTGTTTTACTGTTCTGGAGAAGTATTTTGATACATCAGTGCTCTTTYACTGAGCCCTGCATAATGTGCAAATAAGATGTTGTTCAAATACCATAAAGCTGTTGCTATATAAACTACGTGTAGTGCATATGTCTTACAAGTAATTTTCATGAATCCTGGGAGTAGCACACTCATCTCATACCCCAGTGACTTGACCAGACAAACTCAGCATGTCTCTGCAGGGTCTG
This sequence comes from Malurus melanocephalus, assembly GCF_030028575.1. NCBI lineage: Eukaryota > Metazoa > Chordata > Aves > Passeriformes > Maluridae > Malurus > Malurus melanocephalus. The sequence goes on along the minus strand of NW_026623240.1, from coordinate 867,547 downwards.
AGTTTCCTTGGAAGAAGAAAACATAAAAGCACAACTGAAGCTTTAGCTTAGGGTAACATGCTTCTTCAGAGAATTGGATTGCAAAAGGCACAGAGCATGTTGAATCTTGAATTTAGAAAGTTCTGTCCTCACCTCAATATAAGGCTGTGAGAGATACGTAAACCTCTTCACGTGGCCATCACTGTTGGATATTTAGTCAAGCATCAAGTTGCAGTGAGGAATGTCTCAAATGATGGTGGAAAATAAGGATGTAATGATGTAGAGAGGATAGTTAGTGTTTGTTCTTACTGATTTAATCAACATTTAATTCAGACCATTTTGATAAACTAGACCCTTCAAGCATTATGGAGTGCAGTGGAAACAGTTTTGATGCACAATAAAGATTATATGAATGRAAAGTACTTTTTACATCTTACAGCTTTGCAGACTTGATCTGAAAAARGTTTTCTACTTTTCTCATGTTAATTTAGCAAACCCCTTTCACAGCCCTGTAGATGACTTTTAGTGCAATAWTCCGCTGTGTAGAGTGGTGTATGCAGCACTAGTAACTGATATAGAAACTCTTTGTTAAAACGACTTGTGTGTGTTTCGTAAAATATGCTTTATTTTAAAATTAGGGCTTCCTGTTGCAGCTGTTCCAGGAGCTCTGAGTCCTTTGGCTATTCCAAATGCTGCTGCTGCAGCTGCAGCTGCTGCTGCTGGCCGTGTGGGAATGCCTGGAGTTTCACCTGGTGGCAATACAGTCCTGCTGGTTAGCAATTTAAATGAAGAGGTCAGTGAGGCAATTTTACTTTTTTTTCCCCCCCTCTTTAGTCACACTTCATTTGTCAGTGTTTTATAATTTCTTTGCATTTGGCGTCTTACATTTCAATTTTAAGCTCAAAATACTTTTGCTGTTTTTTTAATAATCCCCAAAGCTTATTTTAAAGCCATTATTGTTAATCACATTTGTTTTCTTAGGTAGCTAACAACTTAAAATATCCTTAAAACATCCAGTCAGCTACCTATTTTTTTTAAAGAAAAATTTGGTAACCACTACATGTTTGTCATTTGAATTGAAAGCTTTATTTTTACAAAATATCAACTATTATTTCTTTTTTAATTATAATCATGTAAACTAGATTTTTTGTTTTGTTTCTAATTGTTTGCTGTTTCATTTCATGCTTGTATCTCACATTTTTGAGTCTTAATTTATGTGAACTACTCTAACACATTTTTCTTTGAAGGTTCTCCCAAAGATCTTGACGAGGCACTCTTCCAGTCTCTCTTAGTAATTTTTTTTCTTTGCAGTTACTCATTTGTCTTAAAAAAAAGTGGTGGCAAAGCATTTTCACCTTAACTATATCTTTCTTGCTAACTCTGAAGTCTAAAGGGATTAATTTAGTTTTGCATTTTTACTGTCCTTTACATTTATTTTGATGGCTGTGAAAGCTGGTATGAAATGTGGGAAGTTTGTATCAGTCTAGCTGTTCCATTTTTAACTGGCCTCTGTCACTGTAAATCATTAAGCTTTTTTTATCATCTAGTACTATTTTGTCATCCACAGTCTTGCATGTTAAAATGTTTTAGAGCAGAGTGCCATTTTAAAGATATTTTGCCTGCATTTCATAACCAGCCATGCTTACGCAGTTAAAATTTAAATTTTAAAATTTCTATTGCATGCTTTTTTTTTTAATTTATTTTCATGTTGAGATGAAATGCTGTAGTTTACTCTTAATATGAATGTACTTTACCCATATTTGTCTTGGGTGACTACATTTTACTCAGTTTTTCTTGTACAGTACATAAACCAACCATTTTCTGACCAAATTCCTGCATTTCCTGTGTACTGACCTATTTTTTTTTGTTCCCCACTTCCTTATTTTTTTTTTCTTCTGCATTGCTGTATTCCCTCCCCCATTTCATCCTTTCCCCTTTGTGTTCAACTTCCCTTTCCTTGTCTTTACCCAAATTCCCGTGCCCTTCCCTGTCTTACCCTTCTCCTCGTCTGTGTCTACGTTCCCTGTCTTCATTCCCTATGTTCATGCTTCTGTGCTTGAACAAAATGTTCCTCGGACCAACTTGCCCCAATTAACCGCCTTGAAACCATGATCCATGACCACCTCACCATTCTGCGGGAACCACCCTTCGTTATGGATGATCTGTTCATCTCCGCTCTTCCTCGACTCTTCTCTCTTCTTGTCTTACGCTGCTTGCTCTTCTCTCCTTCTAAAGATGGTTACGCCCCAAAGTCTGTTTACCCTCTTCGGTATGTTATTGTTAGCACTATACTTTTATTATTGATTTGATTTTGTTTTTATTGTTTTTGTTTGTTTGGTTTTTTTGTTTCACCTTAATTCTTATTTGTAGCTAGCACTTTGGCTTAAAGTTGAATAGTAAATCTTTTGCTATTTTTCTTTTGCTGTTTAAATCTCTCCATAGACACAGATTTTCTTTTAATGCATGCTAATATATTTTGCATGGTCTTTAATTTTATATCATTCACATAGCTTTGAGGGTTTATCAGAAATTATTCTTTTCAAAATTCACTATTCAAAATCTTTATCTCCTTTATTCATTTGTGAGTGTGTTGAGTTTGAGTGAGTGATCTTGTTGCTGTCTGAATGTTCCATTGATATGTCAAAATATATTACTTAGGTGACTGGCTTTAAAATGAACTTTTTCTTTTGGGTTACTTTTGACTTTAAAAAGGTGTTTATGGTGATGTGCAACGTGTGAAGATTTTATACAATAAGAAAGATAGTGCTCTTATACAGATGGCTGATGGAAACCAGTCACAGCTGGGTAAGATCAGTTTTCTGTTTATATTCCCATTAGTCTAAGTACTTGGAAATTGGGTTGTGTAAGATCAGGTGAACTAAGCACRTTTATATTTGTCAGTCTGTCTCTTATCCTGGTTACCCACCAGATCCAAAATGTTTTTGCAATGTGCTTGAGTTCCAAAAGGTCTGCACGATAGCTTAAATTAATTCAATAGCTGAATCATATGTCATGTTCCTTAAATAAAATGAAATATTCACAAAGAGTCTGCAGACCTAGTTCTTGATTCCAGCCTTGTAACACACTGCCCCTTTGAATTTGCTTGGGTGCTTTTTTACTTTGCTTGTGTGATGTACCACAAGCTATTGAAGAGTAACACTCAACTGAGTAAACTTGTCTTTTTCAGCCATGAGCCATCTTAATGGACAAAAAATGTACGGAAAGATTATTCGTGTTACTCTTTCTAAACATCAGACAGTACAACTACCTCGAGAGGGACTTGATGAYCAAGGGCTGACTAAAGATTTTGGTAATTCACCCTTGCACCGCTTCAAGAAACCTGGTTCAAAAAACTTTCAAAACATATTCCCTCCTTCTGCAACACTTCATCTGTCCAATATTCCGTAAGTGTTCAGTCAGTAAGCCAGTAATATTTATGTGAATCACAAAACACTGAATTGACTAATTATTTCCTGCTTATGCTTATTTTCTTTCTGTCTGTAGACCATCAGTAGCAGAAGAGGATCTACGCACACTGTTTGCTAACACTGGAGGCACTGTGAAAGCATTTAAATTTTTTCAGTAAGTAGCTTTTCTGCACACCGCTCTAAAGAAATATGTTTTGCAGCACATCTTAAAAAAAAGAGTACAAAAAGATAGCAAACATTAGGAGCAACCCCTGTAGTGTTCAAGTTCCTAATTCCATTATTTTGTTTCAGAAGAGATCACAAGATGGCACTTCTTCAGATGTCAACAGTAGAAGAAGCTATTCAAGCTTTGATTGATCTTCACAATTACAATCTGGGAGAAAGTCACCATCTGAGAGTTTCTTTCTCTAAGTCAACAATTTAAAAAGGCAGATAAAGAGTGAAGGTGTTTTGCATTGTTTGGTGTTGTCACCTTTTGACTGTTCAGGAAAGTGGGGACCAGAGTTTGTCTTCTTTTTTTTATTTTTTCATGCTGTTATCATTCCTTGATTGTTTAAAAAAAAGGCAGTGATATTAACTGCTTTTCAACTGTTCAACTGTTGTTTAGATAAACCATTGTTTTGTTTTAAAAGATTTCAAATTAATACAACATTTTCAACTTAGTTGACGTACGTGCCTTAAAAAGGAAAATTAGTACTGCTGGAATTGCATAACTAGTAAAAAGCAAATTTGGTTCTCTGGGGCACATTGTTACATGATAATTTAAATATGTTTAGGCAGGGGTGTGTAAAAAGGTTAAGTTTTTGTTTTCTCCTGCTTGATAGATTTCTTTATATGCTGGCTTGTCACTTATTTTTCTTTTTAATTGGATAAGATGCATTATGTTGAAAGAGTAAAATGACATTATTTGATTTTTGCTACTTTTTGTTTTGTGTTCTTTATAAAAAAGGCCTTTTATATTTCATTGTTCTGGTCTAGATTCAGTTATGAATGTAGGCATTAGTTAAAATTAACAAGGTACAGAATATTAATTTCTTAAAGGACAAAAAGTGACTTCTGTGACTTTGAGCCCTACGTGAAAAGCATTGTGGAATCTTAACCTTTTTGTACACACTCTTGTGGGATGTATCATATAAATGTCAGCACTAAGTAATGTCTTGTTTGTGGCTGAATATTTTTYGTAGATGTTTTTGGAGTTGACATGACTTACGTGCATTTCAATATATATTGCCATCTTTAGTTTGTAATTAAGATATGGAATATGGTTGTGGATTTCTGAGCATGTACAGACTGGTCAAGCTAGTTCAGGAAATGGTGCATGTATTTTTCCAAGATGAAGAAAGTTTGCTGCAGATGCTTGCAGGAAATTTTGTGGCAGTTTCCTAAAACTGACAACCAGGTGGGACCAAAGTTTATGTGCCTTTAGTCTTAATTTACCTTGCATTGTAATATTCAGTTTTAATAAATCTCTTCAAAATATTTTGTATTTAGAAATTGATCTGACTTTACTATAAACATGGCTCAGAATCTGCAGATCCACTTAATTTGAACGCAGTTCACTGAGTCTGAACTGTTACCTTGATTCTGTTTAAATGACCAATACTTTTTGAAATTGATGTACTTAGTTTCAAAATTCATAGATTCTGTTATCTATGTAGAAAGAAAAGGTCATGTATATTTTCTATTAGTTGAGTTTTTACATCTTTAGAATTGTAAAATTCAGTATAGTTTGAAAGTGGCACAATTAAAAATTAATTTTCTAACAAAGTTGGGAGGTTTGATGGTTGTTTAATTTCATTTTGTGTGTACTCTGCTTACCTCTGTAGCATGCTCAATAAACACTTCTGTAGCTCTGTATTCACCTTTTCTGTCTTTCTCTGCTGCTTTCTATCTCTCCTCTTCTTTGTTTTTCACTTCTACTGTGCTTCTAAATCCATGTTTATTCTCTGCCAGGGTGGGAAAAGCATAATATCAAAAACTACTATTTATGGCTTTTTACCATGAATCTGACACTGTGAAAAATACCAACTCTTTATTTTCAGATAGTGACCCCTTTGCAGGCGTATGTGCAAATGAAACATTTCCCACCCTGTTATAACTTACTGCTTTAAAGACATAACTTTTATTGTAGTTCGTTAGCTCTCTCTTTCTATCTTTTTAGTTTTTAAGCAGATTTATGCACTAATAGATCTCTCAGGTTTGCCATGCTCTCTTGCTGCAAGTTTCATCTTTCATTTTTTTGTGTCTGCTAAAGATTTTCTACTAATCATGCAGTATACTCATGGGTGAAAGTAACAAAGGATTTAACATTGGATYCGTAGACATGTTTGAGAACAGGATATTTCACCTTTTCTGAGTCATGGGTTCAAATGAATATTAAAACAGTTTGGACACTTCAATAGTGTTTCTTTATATTACTTTGAACTGATGGTTGTGGGKTTTTTTTCCCTTCGATTAGAAATAGGATTTTACACAGTTGCCATTTAAATGTAATTGAATGATCCTGGAGCTCCGATGATTCGGTAAAAGCTGTTGGATTCAAATCAGAGAATTTTTCTGTCATGTTTCCAGTGCAACCASTGTAGATACATTGATGTCAGAATACTTTATGAACGGATGCCTTCCTTTCTGTTGGCTTTTAAATCAGTAAATAGCTTTCAACTTTTAAAGGTCATGGTATAATGTAGGGGACTTGCATTAGTCTTAAAATGCTTTTTATTTAACATATTATCAGAAGTATACTCAATATATGATTTAAGTTATACTCCAGGTGTTGCAGTGATCACCCAACCTGAAATGCTGGTAGAGTCCTATTCATTCATACACAAAGCTGTGAATTGGCATCTTTTTACAACTCAAGCACCCAAACGCATAGACRTAACTATTTCCAATTGATTTAAGCAGTAGTTAAGGGTCTGACTGAGCTGATCTTTTACATTTTTCATCTGTACAATATGATGTCCCRTATTTTTCTAAAATTAAAGTGTGTCAGATTTCTTTTTGTGTATCAAAATGTGCTTGCATGTGTCACCTAGAAATGTGAACTGAAATTTGCCATTCCGTGGGTTCAGCTTGTGCTGAATCATCTCCACTCTAAAACGTGTATCCGATAGCATACAGTGATTGCCATATGTATCATTTTGAAATAACTGTGAACATCTGCACTGTTTGGTTGTGTACAAATGTAGGGGTTTATAAAAGGGTAACTTACATATTGCTTGCYCGGCTTATTTCCTTAAAAAGAAGTTTCTATACTTCCCTTATTTTGAAAATTTCTGTGACAGAAACCTCGAGGGAAAGAGTATATATTGGCTTTGACTTGTTACAAATTCAGCAGCTTTTATTATGAGGTTATATTTGTATCAGCCAAAATTGAAAGTAATGACAGTCGTAATTGTCATTAAAGCATTTTTTATTAATCTGAAGAAAATCACTGTTCAGTTATTGATACTTAGTCTTTAAAGTGGCATCTCTTCAGAAAATACAGAGTTAGTAATATCTTAACTTCTAGAACTTTCAAAAACTTGTTTTTCATAAGATGGTACTGCATTTTGTATAGTAATTTGTACATTTTTGTTGTTATAAAATGTAAATAAGTATCTGTATTTTTAGCTTTTCATAATGTGAAAATGCAAAGCATCACTTTTATTAAAATTTTACTAAAAATGAGATTCATTAATAACTTCTTACACTCCATGGAATTTGAGTTTTCAGATTGTTAGTAAAACTTTACCATAGGCATGGTGATTCTCCAAACTCAATTTCAGATTTTTAAATCTGTTTTTTGTTGGAGGGCATTTGCTGATTTTTTTTTTTTCTTTGTGAATTGTTAACATTTTCCTCTGGTGGAGCAATGAAATCGGTTGGAGAAGTCTAAAATTATTCTTTGATCAGATAATGTCTGCTGGCAAATATAGAATGTAAATGAAATAACCCAAAATCTGATAACATTCTAACTAGAAATTGTGGGAATATCTCAAAGCTAAGTGAATACACGTAGAAGTATTTCTRTATATTGTGATTTAACTTGTTATGAAAGGCACCTTTGCCCTGCAGGAGTTACAGCTCATACAGCCGTTTGTAGCTTGCCGTTTTTAATATTTTACATTAATAATCAGATTTGTAAGTCATCTTACAAAAACTGTTTCTGTGCTTCATTATAAGTTTCCTTATGCTTTTTAGTATCTTACAGCATGACAGGATTAATCAGATCCTGCTSTCTGCAGGATTTAAGACACTGATTTCAAACTCAAGTTTAGTCCCAATAATTTGTGTAATCCTATGCTTAGATAATGTAGTTCCATTGAAACATTAGAAAAAAGAAATACGTTTTTCTCTGCCAACAGGAATATAAATCCACTAGTCCATCTTAAGAAATGGTTTTCTYGGTATCAAATGTGTTTCAATGAGCAAGGTTTGATTCTGTTTGGTAGGGATGAGGCTGAAATCCTCATTCTGTTCCAGATGCTGAAACAACCTGATGTTCAGGGTTTTGCTAAGGTGAACAAATTTTCTGTTACATAATTAGGGAGAATGCCCCATGTCTCTTTGTCCTGGTCTGTGTAGAAAGGGCTGTACCTATATAGCATACATATATGGTGATATTTGTGATGTTTCTTGCCTTCCTGGTTTCTTGGGGAGCTGRGCAGCTGGAGCTTGCTACTGTGGTTCCATCCACACAGAGCTGGAGGAGAAAGAATGATTTTTCTGAAACGGGGATTTGGCATGGTATTTTCTACTTAATGGGCCTTGGTAAAGTTAGTCAGTAGACTGCAGTACTCTTAACTATAGAGAATGATMATCTATTAAGAATTATTCTGTAAATCCATTGGCTTGGTAGAGCCAGYGACAGAGTTCCTGCCCTGCTGAGGAATGGTAAGCCACAATAATGAAGCTTTAAAAAATTTCTTTGCCATGTTTTTTCCTTTAATGTAAGAATTTATTTAATATTACATAATCTGGATATCTTGAGCTTTGAAATTCTCTCCAGTGCACGTTTGTTCTTCAGGATTGTTAACAAAATGAGATTGGTGAGTTCCTTCACCAAGTTTAAAAATTTTACAGCTTGCTGTATCTTCGTTGTTGTTTCCTGAGTTTATTGAATTTTCCCCTGATCAACTGAATTTAGAAGATAGTTACATTCCTTTGTTTTTTTCCCTTTCAAAGTTTACAGCATATGATGTTTTAAATCTATTTTCTTGATTAGTTCTGCAGGCAGGCAGCAAAGGAAAAGCGAAGAACTTTTCTTCCTTGGGAAAATGTGAATTAAATGCAGATTGACTTAAATGTCAAAAAAAAAAAAACTTAGCTGAAAATAGCACTCTTCAATAATAGGAGTTCTGCATGTTTTATGAGTTTTAGCCCAGTTTCATAAGGAGATGAGGCATGTGTGATTGCACCGTCTCCATGTGAATGTGCTGCTCCTGAGATGAACCCCTGTCTCTTCCTTGTCACTCCTTTACCCTTTGTTTGGCTTCCTGTCTCACAGGGGWTGGAGGCCTCAACTAGTAAGGTATTTCTGTTTCTGTCCTCATGATTCGTTGGCTTGCTAGGTCAAAGCCCTTACTTCCAGTGCTACGGGCAAGGGAAGGAAAAGATTCGATGCCTTGTCTTTTGCCAGGAGTTCTCCAACAGGCATGGACACGGTTGTGTCCCTCTAACAAGCAGCAGTGTGTGAGGCAGTGAATGTGGTAGGGCCTGAGGATATTGGGTACAGGACACCAGAAGTGAAAGGGAAGGGATATTTTGCAGGAGGAGCAGAGTATTGAGCAGAGGAGCATTGAAGGTGTTTCAGTAGCTTGCTTTCAGCTGTTTTCATGCATAAATAGATGAGAAAAATTGTTGACAAAGTGAGACACGTTGGCTGAATAATTTTGTAGGGGTATTTTACAARCAAGTCTGGACAAAATTACTCCATCTCGTGAGGTAAATGTGATGTATTTTTGCTTTAGCTCAATAGGCATAGGGGTGTCAGAGCTTAGCAATTGCATGCAGACTGCTGTGGAAGCTGGTTTTCYTAGGATGAGTATTTACCATTCCTGGAAGCCAGCAAGACTGAAAGCCTGAAGCCTCTAGCCCTAGGATAGGCTATGTGTCAGGGTAGTTTAGGATGATTGACACTGATGGCTTGCCAAAGAGCTAGATGAAGTGAGCTAGTGGGATTCACGGAGAGATTTGTTAGAGGAGTCATCAAGTGACACATGGGAGGATTGGCATTTTTTGATGAAAAATACAAAGTGAAGTTTCTGACCGTCTGTATTCATGGAAGGGTACACCAATATCCTTTGGGCTAACCCTATCACCCCTTGTTCCTTAATGCCCTGGGCTTATCTCTGACAGCATCAACATCCTTTGAAGATTTCAGTTGTRCAGCTGAAATCATGCTGGACTAGTCTTTTTGTTTCTTGGCAGTTGCATCTGACAAGCACYAGTGATGTGCTGTGTGTGGTGGGACGCTGGCCTTTCCACTTTTAAAACACTGGCAATCCTCAATAAAGAGTCCTTGTGCTGTGTCAACAAAACACTCATCATGCTGTGCTTTGTTGTCTAAACATTAACCTTCAGGTATTGACTTCAGTAATTTGAGTAAACTTTATGTGAACAAGGTTCGTCTTTCAAAATGACGGGGCTTTTCCTTTTTTCCTCTTTTTTTGAGAGGGGGATTTTACTAGAAAATAAACTAGAGGTTACCATTTTCCGGTTCTTAAGCAAATTTTGGTTGACCTTCACCATTTTGATTAGAAGTGTGTCAAACTCTGATGGCAGAGGTCATGCAACTTCTTAATCTGTTTTACTGCTTTGCAATGTTTACTCCTAGACTTCAGGGAAAAGATAATCTTGACCTAAACTTTTGCTGCAATTTAAGTCCACTTTAATTTTTAGGAAGTGGTTATTTTCAAGCTCCTCATAGATGGAAGAGGGAGCTAAACCTCATCTTCTTCCAAGCATAGTTACATTAAAATACATGGTTAATTGTAGATGACCCTTTTCTATTGGTGGCTCTTCACTCAAAGTAGTTCTTATAAACAGAGGTATTTGTGCCATCCCGTTACACAGGGATGTGTGAACTTCAAATAAATTGTTCTTTTAATTAGACAGTCGTAACACGAAGCATTTCTGCACTACTGTGGGTGATTTCTAAATAGCTTTTTCCTTCAGATGGCATACCTTGTTTGAGTGTTTTTGAGCACATTCTGGTCCACCAAGGGATGTGCTCTCAGTTGTGGCAATGGAWGAATTGCCACGTCACCATGCATTATCATTCACAAGTGATTGGAGGTGCTCAGTTAAACTGAAGTCTATAGAATACAAGTGATCTCACTAACAGACTGATATTTGCATTTATTTGCAAATTTCTTAAGGATACCTGGAAATCTTTAAAAGTAGATTGCTTTTCAAAGCAAACATGTTAAAGTATCAGAACTTTTTCCACAGGAGTGTAGACTGTTGGTTGGTGTAGGCTATGATCTATAAGCTTTACACAGGTCTTCTAAATAGGTAGCCCTAAGGAAAGGGATTCTRCATTTCATTTCGTGTCTAATTCCAGTTGTTTCAAGTTTTGAGCCAGTTGGAAATTTGGATTTTTGCTGATCTGAAAACCCTTTCATACATGTCGTTTTTCAGTCCACAGCAGCTTCTTCAATTCCCAAAGATGGGAATTCTGTCAAACAGCTTTTTTTCAAGGTGATTTCAAACAACCTATGTGACATATTCCTGCTTAACTAAAGAAAGGTACAGAGTTCCATCCTGTGTTGGGAACAGTTATCCAGCTACCTTTTGAGCTTAGAACTGTTTGGTAAGCCTCCAGATTTACTGGAAAGTAAATAGATAGTGCTTGGTGTACCTGGACTGTATTATAAACCCTAAACTTTCCTCAGTGAGCCATCACACTTGAAGCAAAATCTGGTTATCTGCTGCAGCTGGTAGGTTGCTAGGAATTCAAGCCTTACTGATTCTGTGTTTACAGGACTCTTCAGCACTTCTGAGACCCTTCAGTAACCATAGCAAGTTGCATCCATGATTTCACAACTTTTGGGGTACGAGCCATAGTGAAATCAGGGCCATCTGAACGGAAGATCTTGGATTGAGACACTGAGTAGCCCTAGAAAAATCTGGGAGCCCTCCAGTCTGTTTTGAGACAGTTCCCTCATAAAAAAAAAAAAAAAAAAATTGGATTTTGAAAATTATGTTGATTTCAGCTTCACTTAGTATTTAGCACCTGTTTGAATCCTGAATATCCGCCATCCTTGTTACACTCAGAAAGCTTTTACAATGCTTCATGTTTTTTGAAATGTTTTWAGAACTTAATTTTATACTCTGGATAATACTTTTGTAATATTAAAAAAAAAAAAAGCTTTACTTACCACTCTCCTGCTTTGTATTTTTTTCATKATGTCTGTAGTGAATGTTACTCACATTTATGTTAGTAGAACTTAATAATAGTCAGTGTAAAAKTTGGTGAACTTGCAAGAGGATTGCCACTTGGAACAACAGACATTAGTTTTCTGTGCTGGAAATAACAAGCCCAGGCTTCTGGCATTAGAAGGCGGTATCTAGGCAACTGCTGCTGAATGCCAAGATCCTCTCTTGCAGACATCTGCCCTGCCAAAACCATGTTCCTGGGGAGAAGAGAAAGTTCATCCAGATGTAGCGACTGAGTATGCAAAGAAAATGAGACTGAGGGAAAGTGCTGTAAATACTGAATTGCTACACAAGAACTTCAGCTCCCTAGAGATGAGAAAAATGGTAGAGAGCTTCCTCTGCACAGCCAGGGTGAAAGGTGGCTACTACAGGGCACATGTCCTGAAGCTGTACCCTCAGTCTGTTTCAGCCTATGTTCTTGCAGTCCTTTTTATAAGAATGCTTTTTCTTCCTTCTCAATTCAAAAAATGAATTTACAAGTTTGTAAGTTGCAAAGTTTTAATGTTTTTTAAGTGTTAAGCAGCACTATGGAGATGATGTGTCACTGTGAGGCCWGGTGTGATTCACTTAAAACTGGAAATAATCTAAGACACCAAATGTAGCTGAGACTTCACAGACTTGATTTTATTCAAGTCTTTTATGGATTAATAATTATCACAAATAGAACTCTGGTCTTTGGGCTGCCTTAATCTTTAGTGCAAAGTCCTATTGAGTAAGTATGTGTACATCCAAGTTGCCTTTCTCTGTCAGGCAACAGAATGCCTGACATCATGCTATTGTTCAGAGACACTAACAACTGCTTCCACTGATAAAGAGCTGATATTTTAAACTGGKTGATTTATATGAGTTACCAGGTTTGTTACAGACTTCCTTATTCTTCTCCTGTGTTTGGCAATTTTAGAAATGTTTACGTATCAAAACACCTTCCACTTGTTAACATTTAAGCAAATGCCTTCTTTTGCAATCATTTCAAGCAGTAAGGGAAATGAAACAGTTACAAGTTTGAAATATTTTGGATGTCAGCTTTGTYCCAAATTTGATTTTAAGAAACTTAATACTTGTAAAATTGGAACTGGATTTTTAAAGYCTAACATGTACAACTGCCTGATTCATTGTGCAAAATGCAATGAAAGCTTTAGCTATGTATAATAGATGCATAACTTTAAATATATTTGTACTAATAATGTAACCTATTTCTCTCTGCTATCCCTTTGTTAACATGGCTCTCAAGGAYGGGAGGTGTTCCAAATGCTCCTCTTGCACTTCCAGAAGTAGCCAGGAATCGTTCAGGAGGTGCTTTCGCTTTACAGTTGGGCTGTTCTTAAGGCTTGCTGCTATTCAAGGGATTAGTTCTGCTCCTGCCACTCTTGGTTGGGATCTCCTGCCAGCTCTGATGCCTGTCTTTTTGCTCTTCATCTGCATGATTCAGCCTGCTAAACTGACAACATCCCTACCAAAACTGTCACATTTCTCACTTGTCTTCTCCCTCTTGCCTTTTTGGCATTTATTTTTGTCTTTTAGTGGACTGAACCTGGTTACTGAACGGTTAGAGAAAAACTAAAGGAGGTGGAGCTTACTCCTGGGAGAAGGGGGGGAAACAGCACTGCCTGTTGCAACAGCAGTCAAATATCAGCTAAAACATAACAAAAATCTYATATTTAAAACACTTTATGCTGATATACTTGTTCTGGCCCTAAAGGCTGGAAGTGACATGGATTTTAGATACAGGTGGAAATACTGATTAGCTCTAGGACTTGAGCTGATACACACCATGGTGTTTGTTGACCTAAGTGCCCATAAGAATATCTTTGGTTTCTAGACATTAATAATTACTAAAATACTGCATATTACGCAGAGTTTTGATGTAAGTTAACATAATAAACTTGTCACTTTACAACAACATCTTATGAAATGGTCTGCCACACACTGCCAAGGAAGTGGATTACATCAGCTTCAATGGGCTATGTGAAATGTATTGCTTAAGTAATGTTACTTAAATTCTTAATGTTTTTCTTCRGTGAGGCAGGAAAAACTACTGTGATTATGGATTAGTGATCTCTGGGATGCTGTTTATTTTGCATGRGGTTTTTTGGGGGGTTGTGCTTTTTCCCCCTACCTTTCACCTATCATGCCACTTTTGTTCTGTTTCTGTCATTGCTGCTTTAGGTCCAAGCAGGATTCTCCAGGCATGGCTCTTTTTAAGTCTCTGGTTATTATCTGGGTGGGATTACCCTGTTCTGTATGCTCTCTTGAAACAATGTGTTAGCTCCTTGTTCATCATGCTAAGAATGATGTTTGCTTTTGCTTGATGCAGTTGGGCTGACATTTATGCCATTCATTTCTTAAAGCAAAGGCTCCCTTTTACTTTGAGGTGTCAGATGTTGTGAAGGCTATAAGAATTCTCAAAGAAACAATTCTGATTTTTGTCCCATCACTGTAGTGTAAGRGGAGGAAGGTAAAAAAATGGTGCTTCATGAGCCAGGGTTTTACTGCTTTATGGTGACAGATAATGGTAATATTTACTGCGTATGAGCCATGCACATAAATCTACATATTTATGTAGTAATGAATACAGTAAAATATTGTGGCATTTCTACTTAGAACATAATTGCCATGTATATTAACACAGATCTGGATGTCATAGAAAGTGAGCCAAAAATAAAGCTGTTTTACCAAATTGATTCAGTACTATGGGAGTATTTTAAGAAGCTGTAATAAGGGAGGTTCTTAAGGAATAGACTGAAATATTTCTGTTTATATGTAATGACAATGTAAAGGTGTGCCTCATTTTAGAGACAAGTGTAGGAGAAAGTGCTCTGGAATGAATGTTTCCTCTAAAGGAAAGGGTTTCAGCAATCCCTTCCCACCAATACAAAATGAATTTTCTGGATGRAAGTGAGAAAAACCTGACAAAGTACCCACAAGGCAAGGGAAAAAATTAATAACTGTTAGATCCCGGACCTTCAGAACCTTACTTCCTCCACACACACCCASCCACAGCAGAACAAAAACCACAAAATGCCAGGGGAAGGGAAAAACTATCGAGCACGTGGCCAGCAAGAACAAAATGGCAGGCAGCTTTGTCTTAGGGGAGGAAGGAAAGAGTCCACATGGGGGTGAAAAAAAAACCCAGTGGAAACCTGGTGAACCTCCAGTGTTGTCTTYTCTTCACAGCAGATGAAGCTGGTGGATTTAGAGTCTTTTTTTGCWTTGGTCCAGCTCTTCTCCTGAGGTCTGGGCCAAGATGGGGTGTCCCTGTGGCCCCCCCACCAGTCTGCACTGACCAACTCCCACCAGTGGTCTGGTTTGGACCAAAAGCTGAGCCAAACCAAGAAAAAACAACAGAAGTCATGGTAGCATTGTCACCCCAGGGAAAATCTTCCTGCCTAAGCTAAAAAAATCAAGCTAGCCAAAAGTAACGATGCAGCCTCTGATTCTCATGGCAAACTGAGCACATGGGGAGTGGGAACTCGAACAAAGCCCCCACAGGAGTTCCCCTGGCTCCTGTCCCTCCCCAAGACTGGCCTGAAAGCTACAGGACCCATTACTGACCATCAGGRATAGAGTATCATCACCAAATCAGCCCAAGGCAAGGTGATGAGCAGTGTCATCCTTACCGCTGATTACATGCTGCAAAGGTAGCTGTAGACTCGTTCTTGTACTAAATTTCTGAWGTGTATTAATAGCTCTGTTCTTTGGTGTCAAAGCAGACTGAACCTTGAATTAAAAAAAGATAAAGTTCTGCTAGACTTGGTTTACTCTTCTGAAACTTTGCATCTCTTTTCCTGCTTGCCGTATCATGTCTCATTTTCCATTTATCTCAGCCTAGATACACCAAACCATAAATGAAATTAATGTTTTTCTTTTCTCTGCCTTAGCACCTGCCTGTCWTCACACCACCTGCCCCAAGTTTGGAGTGTTTACATTGCTTACATTGATTGGTTTTGAAAGCTGCTCTCCTGATCTGTTCTCCATCCAGCATTGCATCCTCATGCTTTATTCCCCTGACATTGCTGCCTGATTGTCCTCCCTGTGCCACCTTCCCCCGTGAATGCTCCCCACGCTCTTGCTTTGGGCTCCCTTTGTCTTTGGAGCTGTGATGGTGCTGTGGCAAGTCTGGCACCCAAATGCTGTTGTTGGCCCTCTGCAGGTGTGAGCACGCTGGGAGCTCTTGAGTTTGGGAACAGTTTCAGGAATTGCTTGTCTTCTCCAGCCAAAACTGACCTTGGAGGACTTCATCATTCTAAACCTGAGCACAGAGAGCGCTGCCTTGTGATGCACCATCTTTATCCTTCACGTTCTGGAATAGTCACGTATGGAATAGTCACCTACAAGTGCATCAGAAATGTGCAGTGGGGGCCTTGAACAAGACCTGTTGTGTGTTTGGAACATCACAAGATTCACCAGCAAGATGTCCAGGTAATGGTGACGGTCTTAATACCGAAAGGAGGGGTGGGAATGTTTGAGGATGTGTTTTTTATGGATTTACGTGCAGGCTAGAATCAGATTTTAAATCTTGCTAGATAGTTATAAGAGTGGTAGCAGCACTTCTAAATGCACTCCAGAGCTTTCAATTTTATTGATATGCAAAGCCAAATGAGGKTTTTTTTTTAAGGTCTGACCCAGTCCCTTCCCATCTGTCTGGGCCTCTTTCTCAGGAAAGATACCTATGGGATATGGCAGAACTGCTAGTTGGGGTTTTTTAGATCACAAAATCTACTGATATGCTTAAGGAAGGGCTAGTAATAAGAAAGGATCAATTGACAGGAGAAAGGATAGTTGCTAGTGTTGAGCAGGGAAGATGTACGTGCTGCTCTCGGGGTTTTCTTAAAACAGTTTCTTTCAGCATGTTCTCTAATGGCCTTGAAGGTGAGGTTAATTTGATATTGATCAGATTAACAAATGTAAAATCTGGTAAATAAAAGCAATTAATTGAAAATAGTGAGGAGATTGAATAAAAGTAAGAGGATCTTTAAAGTTTGGAAGAACGAGAGGCTGCAGAACTGCTGATGTTCCTGAAGCTACGCACGAACTTGGGACTCCTTGTTACTTGCTAGAGACAATTTTGATTTGAGGGGCCTCTTGTGCTTCAGAATTTGATGCTGTTSACACTGAACTAACCACTGAAACTTAGCAGAAAATAAGTTGTTGTCTCCCRGGATTTCTAGTTGGATTGCAARCACCCAGCCAGGCTTTCTTTACGGGCTTGTATTTAATTAGTCCTAAGATAGCCCAGGAAAGCAGAAGAGTCTTGAGCCCGCTGTGTCCATGTTGTGTTAAATACTGTGCTATTGTGTCCTGTTTGTTACTGAAAGAGGTAGAACGATGTTGGGATTTAATGGTTCTCTTTCTGAGCCTTGGCTGCAGAAAGAGTCAGGGGGGGTCAGGCTTGTGAATATCCCTATGTCTGATATTGGTGTTGGTCCTTCTTCTCTCTTACCTTCGTGGCAAATGTTCTGCCTTCCTGCTGAAGGTGTGCAGTGTGAGTGCAGGATATGGGACACTCTCATTTCCTTGACTCATGCAAATCCTTATTTGTTCCTKATGAATGCATCTCAGGCCATGAGAGTAAACCCGGAGCACACCCCATAAGCCCAGAATTCACCATCCTCCTGTCTTCCCAAGCAAACCCTGTAGTCTGTTCTTTAAAGCAGGCTGTGTTCTGGGAGGTGCTGGGCTTTATGGGAGGTTTCACGGTCCTGGCGGGGAAGCTCCAGTTTGCATTGTGCACTAAGATCTCGAGTGGAGGCTTTAGGCAGATGCTTTTTCCTGCTGCTGCTTTATTCTGTCCTTTACATATAAATGAGAAKACGTGAGCAAATCAGCAAGTGAACCCAGGCTGTTTGCTTTCATGCAGTGGGCAGAGAGGGAGAATGAACTATTGTTGAGTGCCTGCCTCACTGCCTCCTTCAGTCCATTYTCATCCCATGAGCCCACTGAAAGGCCTTTCACATTTCTGTACTAGAAATAACATTAGCAAGGAAAAAGCCCARCCACACTCCACTCCATATATTGCAGCTGTATCATCCTTTCCCAGGTGCCTGTRTTGCTTTTAAGAAAATGATAATAGAAACACTAGTGGGGAAAGACAGAGCACAAACAATTCCCACTCTTCCTTTTGAAGTGAGCAGTTTAAAAATGGGCTTATTTTGTTAGAATTCAGGGTAAATGCTTTTCAGTAGATGAGAGATACTTTTGCTCAGTTCCAATGGACTCCACCAAATCAACCTCCCACTCAATTCAATTAATTCCCTCCCCCCTGTGTGTAAGGAACAAGGTTTGGATATAAAAACACTAAATGTAAGATTAAAACGTCTACAGAGATGATCAGAAGGGAGTCTATTTTAATAACCCTCTCAGATTGCTGTGCATGAGATGTGGAAGTAGGAGGTTTAATCTCACGGCAGTGCCTTTACAATTAWAATCAGAATTGAGCTGAGTATTGGTCAATAGGAAATTTGCTCCTCAGGGTAGGAGAGGACTGTAACAAGAATTAAGTCTCAGGATGTTAGTGAAGGAAACCATCTGAAAAGAATAATCAACTGCAGTGGTATGGATCTCAGGTTCACAGAAAGAATTGTTCAAAATTAAACAAAAAACCCTGAGCAAAAACCAGCAGAAAATTCACAGAGACCTCGATGATCATTGTGCAAGCAAAAAAAACACACAGGTTCTGAGGGCWTGATGCTCTCCTTTGGAGAATTTTTTGCTTTAAGATATTTACAGCTGGTGTCAATGTAAAAGGAAGAAATCATTCACTCTTTCCTTATGTCCAAGATAGACTCCTATAAATCAGTGGAGAGTRTATGAAAGTTGTCATTACTTTTAGGCAGGTCATGGGCTGGGAAACATAAAAGGTGCCGACTGAAAATACCATTCTACAGCCCTTTTTCCTTCTTAGTCTCTCAGGCTAAGATYTTGCTGAGTTTTTCTTTTGTCCCATAGTGCATGTCTAGTGTCTTTTAAATTAATGTTGGGCTGTGTTGGTCACTGGGTCATTTCATGGAATCCACGCTTGAGACCCGTTTTTGTCAAGGCTTTGATTGCTTGCCCTATTTTCCTGCTCGCATCTATTGTGTGCATTATTTGGGATCAGAGACTGAATGTGATTAGTTGAGGTCACCACTCCTACTTAATACAATTGTGCTTTGCCATGAGAAACTTGTRTCTTCCAAAATTCTTGGAGGACTGAGTTAAGGTGTAACTTCATGAGGTGCTATAACTCTGCTCTGCAATGTCACTGGCTCAAGACACACACTCAAATTCTAACTACATTACCATTTCTGAARTCATCAGAGAGAACTGGAAAGCTCAGCAGTGGAAGAGGAGTATTTGCAATTTTATATCTTCTATTTAAATGTGTAAGATTAAAACAGAACAAAATATTAAGATGAGGAATATAATCCCTACATATTCTTAATCTTATAATGCAGGATAGGAGCTGCAGGAATGATCTTGGAGCCCAAATATCTGATGAAGGATATATAGGAGCACAAGGTGTGAAGAGGAAAATTATGGGTGCCCATTTCTTTGTTTGCAAGCTCCTGCTAAGACACGAATTCCATATCCTTTGAGTACAGACCTTGCTGAGAGGGAAAGCCAACTGTGTCCTGGGGGRCATCAGGCCCAGCATCACCAGCYGSGCAGGAGAGGGGATTGTCCYRCTCTGCTCTGCACTGGGGCAGCCTCACCTCGAGTCCTGGGGGCAGTTTTGGGTGCCACAATATAAAAAAGACATTGAGCTGTGAGAGTGTCCAAAGGAGGACAATGAGGATGGTGAAAGRTCTGGAAGGGAAGCAGTCTGAGGAGTGGCTGAGGTCACTTGGTCTRTTCAGYCTGGAAAGGAGGAGMCTGAGAGGACACMTCACTGCAGTTAYAGCTGCCTTGTGAGGGCAAGAGGAGGGGCAGGCACTGATCTTTGTGCTGACCRGTGRCAAGACCASTGGGAACRGCCTGGAATTGTGGAAGGGGAGATTTAGGTCAGATACCATAAAAAAGGTTTTTCACCCAGAGGGTGGTTGGGCACTGGAACAGCTCCCCAGGGCAGTGGTCACAGCTCCAGCCCTGACAGAGCTCAATTAGTGTTTGGACAGTGCTCTCAGRCACATGGTGTGACTCATGGGGACGGTTCTGTGCAGGGTCAGGAGTTGGACTCGATGATCCTTGTGGCTCCCTTCCACCTCAGCATATTCTGTGATTCATATTCAGAAGAGGAAACAGTTTTAGCAGAAGTCACCTGACAAAAAAGATTTTGAAATTACAGCACATATTCATGAAAATATTTGTATTCCTGCAGGATCTGACCATCTATAGTATTTAGCATTTCAACTTTCCCATCAATGTGTAAATACTAACAAGTCAGGATGCTTTTTATGCCAAGGCAATTTTCTGTGGGGGTAAGCTATTACCTTAATGCTTTTTAAAGCTTTTGTAATATCGGTCTCTAATCACAACTGTTAATCATCCATGATTCAAATAGTGCAATAGAGGTGTCCATTTCTTATGCAGAAGTARAATGTACAGTGTGGAATTTCCTTCAGTCAAACCTTTGTCACATGATACAATACTTGAAATTACCACTTCAGTTTAAAAGTGAATTTTTTTTCAAAGAGCTGACAGTTATGATGTCTTTTCAATATATTTATCACTGCTTCTGAATAATGAAATTACTCACAGGACACCAGGAAGTGGGATCAGGCCTCGTCTCTGCAAACTGTCTGTGCTGGGGAACAGTCTGGCAAGGCCAACAGCAGCCAGGTAACCCTGTCAGTCATATCACATCAGGCTGGGATTGCCTAGCARAATATGTCAGAAATACCAGCCTGGGGCACAGAAATCAGCAAAACTGGCACCAGGCAGTGAGAAAAAGAGAGAAAAAGTCATTGGAGGCAGGTTGTTTATTTTGTGGGAGGGTGAGACAGGAAAACCAGGGTCAAATAATGGGAAGAGGTATGGTAAGGTATGCAAAACTCTCAATTTTACTGCAAACTGCAGGAATCRCCTCCAAATACAAGAACTGAAAGATACAGCAAAAGAACTTGTGGAGCTGAATATAAAGAGAATACTCTGGAGTGAAAATAATCTAGTTATTTGGGAGTTCAGACGTAGGTGATACTAGTYCTGCTTAAAAATAGCACTGATGCTCTGGAAATCTTGAACAAGCTATTAAGGTATTACCATATTATGGGCAAATATATATATTTTTTTAACTTTGTTTCCAGTGCAAAGGCATATGGTGCCACTAGGTCTCAAGCAATAAATAAGCAGATGTCAGAAATACAGCCCGAGCGGCCTCTGCTTCCCCTGAAGCTGCAGAGCTTTCCACGGAGCCTGAAATGCCACTGGAAGCTGGGGACTGTCACAGTGCCATCAGCCTCACCCCTGTGTCCACCAGAGCTCCTCTGCCCTCTTGGTAATGAAGCTTTCCCTGTGCAGACGAGAGATCAGACCTGGGCAGTGCTCCTGAGAGGGAGGAAGGCCTGAGCTGTACTTTCAGTCATTCTGACTATCCCAGGTGGATTATTTGGATGATTGCAGGATCATTTGGTGGCTTTCTCTCATAAGRCATCTTTGAACCTGCCTGCCTTAATCTAGTCCTGAATAGAAGTTAATTTAGAGCTATTCAGAAGCTAATTTAGAGAGGTTTGCTGAGCTCTCTTCAAGGGAGCAGTCTTTTAGGATTCCATTTCYGAATCGTGATTTTTCTTTTTTTCTGTGGTTTCCAGGCTGTGCATCAGGGAAAAACATCTTGGTTACTCTTGTAGGACATGAGATGGTGGTTAATGGCAGTTCCTTTATYTTTTAAGCAGTGCTGAGCTCTTCTGGAAGCGCTGCTGCTGCCTTCACACAGCACGGGGTGAAACTCTGAGCCCCCATGAGAACACCCAGCCCATCCTGCTCACCCGCAAGGAGCTCTGCAGCTCTGAGTCCTGCACAGAACAGGCTGGGATTGTCCTGACCCAATGCACCTGGGCACACCTCCTTGCAGGAGTTCAGGATTTTCAGGAGTGTCAGGTGGGAGTGTGAGTCTTGTTTTCAGAAAGAACATTCAAAAAACTGTGGTCGRTAGTGAAGTTAACTCGGGCTGAGATGTTTTCTTCTTCTGTTACTCCTCCCAGTCAGATAACTAAATTGATTAAAAAGCTGTTTTTAAAACAGAGGATTACTCAGTCTTTTGTAGTTCCTTTAACAAGAAAAACGTGCTCAATAGAAAGGAGCCTAAGGTTTGCAGTAGAGAGAGATAGCCCTGTAATCTTTGTGTCTGTGTGTGGGAAGTACTTGAAAATTGCCTCCTACGGACAGATTAGTGAATGGTTGGTAGAGGAAAGTTTTTTAAAAATTACRCTTTGCATAAACTTTAAATTGCAGAAAACATCTTCTTTCCTGTTTTCTCCATTATTTAGGTACTATCTGAAACAAATGTCAGGCTGACACCTCACAAATTGTTTGCTACTGATTCTCCTATTACTTTACAGATGTTCCAAAAGTTTTCACACYGGCTTCTCAGAAAATATCTGAAGATGAGGGCAGGTTTCCTTCTGTAGCATCATTGTTTTGGCAGGTATGAAGAATATTGAGTGGGCTGATCACGTGCTTCCCATCTGTCAGCTCATCACTGTTAATAGGTGCTTGAAGGAAAATTGCAGTTATTTCACACAGCGCTGGAAGCTGAAAGTTCATGTGTCAAGAAAAGATGGACATGGAAATAACAGACTTTTTTATCTACAAAAGACATCCCTGTGCTGCCCTGTTGGGGGTAGTTATCTTTTGTGCACATGTGATCTCGGTCTAATTTGGACCTGCTGATGCTCACTGAAAAGGACATTACACTCAGTCTGGGCCTGTTTTCCTCGAGACATTGAAATGCAGAGCAGGGTTTTTTCCAGTCCCCCTAAAGGCTGACGGAGTACTACAGTTCTCAGGTTTTCCCRATTTCCTGGAACTGTAGCTCATTCCTGAGCTATGGACACCTCTCTCTCAGCCATTGTGTATTGCTGTTTCTTATCCACAGAGGTGAGGTACAGCAGTTTCCCAGGAGCAGGTCCATATATCCACCACGAATGAATACTCCTCCAAATGCAGGTTGGACTCTACACCTTTAGTGGTTTTAATGACTAAACCATAAAATTTCCTTGTCTCACTTGTCTGAAACCCATTCTAACAACCCAGTCAAACTGCCCACATCCGTGGCTTCCYGGGCTGCAATTTATCTCTGATGATAAACACAGAAAGCTGTGCTTAACCCGGATTAGGGGCATCCTGTGGTGCTGGAAACAGCTCAGTGCTTGCAGGTTTTGGTACAGCACGGTTCAGCATGACAGCAGCACAGCTGAGCTGTAAAAATGGCCAGTTTGCCATTCGTAGCACATCAGTTGAATAAAACTGGTCTTGCTATTGATTGTTAACAGCAGCTAAGAAAGCTCTTCGGTGTGATTCATCTCCCCTAAATTTAGCTGCCGAAATATTAGACATCTCATGTGAACCAGTCATCTACCGTGGTCTCAAAATTAGTCATCAGAGATAAGCAGCTCAGCACTACCTGTGTCAAGAGAGGTTTCTGGCAGATATAGGGGGTTAAGTCATCTCTGGAGGTAACTGTTTTTCTCCACTCTTTCTCATTTAATTTAGTGACTTTTGACAGCRAGGCAAGGGAAGCTCTATTCTTTGCTCTGTTTTCCAAAAGTATCTTTTCTATTTCAGCTATCAATATCCTTCCTTTTAATTATGAAGAAATGCCATTGTGTGTGGAGCACCAAGCTGGACTTGCTGCCATGGTTTTAAATTATTGCCTCTTATTTCCTTATTGTTTCTCCTGATTATGAATTAGAATAATTTCCGAGGTTGGGTGAAGAAGAAATGTTCTTTATTCTTTATTTAAACACATTTTTCCTAGTAATCAATAGCTTAACTGGAACTCTGGGTTTCAATACTTTCTCCTTAAAAACATAGATCAGAGTATTGTGAAGCCATACATCTTCCCTGTCAAACATTTAATTTATTGTGCTGTTCATTTATAGCTTGAGACTAGAGAACTATTGGTTGACAAAAGAGGATGGATGGCTCTTTTATTGAGTCCTTATACAGCTGGCAGAAGATAGCAAATGGAGGAAGAAGATGTGCAACACTCATTTCCAAACTTCTAATAAATCGTGGATGGATCACAAGGGATTTATGCTAACTTAAAGAACTTTCCAAAGGATCAGGAGTTGACTATCATTTGTCTCCTTCAYSGTGGTTAAACTTAAGCATCAGAAAKGAGGTTAAGAAGAAACTTTGATGGTGGTGCACAGCAGCTAATGTTGTGGATATAGACAAAGGAGCAGCATGATCCATTTCTAACTCAGTTATGGATATTGCTTTATCTCTCTGAAGCTCCAGCAGTATTAGCATTTGAACAGTTCTCGTTTGGTGTTAKTACATGTCTGTGCTCCTTTTCAAGTTAATGTTTTGCAGTAACAAAGTGATTTCAGTTCTTGTGGAGTCTCAGTTTGTGGGGTGTGGCCCAGGAGGGTCCCACTGTGGGACTGTTTTGGAGYCCCRGGGCTGCTGCTGCCACCTCACAACTTCTTGGTTATGAGGCAYTGGGCATCCCTCAGCCTTCACTCCTGCAATCCCCTTCCTTTGGTCATTTTGATGTACACAAAGCCTTACCATGGTAGAAAAATGCAGCAGCTTATTGGTTTCAATGAGTAAGTTCCTGGGTTTAATATTTCTCTGKTTTTTTGCAGTATCAAGTTGTAGGTTTTATCTTCATCTTTGGGGACCTTTGTGATTCAGCTCCTTTGCTTTTTCTTGCCATATCTGAACCCATCTTTCTCTGTATCTCTAATGATATTCGAGAAGAATTCTTTATTATTTCTTAACTATATCTTCTTCTTGAGGGAAGTTCTGCTATAACATTTAAAATRGATCTTTTTTTTTTAATGATCTCTTGACTGCATGTTATCAGTGGGTATGAGCCATGCAATCTGAACTTCAGTCTGCTTTGTTATCTAAGAGCAGTAGAAGCCTTATATCCTCCCTCTCAATCACTAGAGGGGAATGAATCCTATTTAGCCACAGCAATTAAAGTGATTGTGATTGGTTTCAAGYTAGAAATCCTGATGGATTGGTTGGGATAAAGAGCTGCGTTCTACAATTCTCTTAACTTTCCCAAATTCCTTTTGTTTCACTTTTCTTCAATTAATCTTTAAGTTGGGTGTGTTAAAGCTAATATTAGAGTTCATGCACAGGTATGTAGGAAGTGTAAACCTTCCTAAAAAAAGATAATGGCTGGCGAAGAGGATTGCAGCAGCCACTGTGCTCGTGGAAGTGTTTCTGCCAAACAGAGGTGAATGAGGGCATTCTCTCATCATTCTCTCCAGAATTTCAGTGTGTATATGAMGAAAATGCAAGGAAAGTGTTATCTGAGCTTTTTAAAGTGAAGTGAAATCCTTGCTTGCAACATCTTAATAAACAGAAACAGGCTAAGACACATTTCTYTTATCTGCACAAAAATGAATGGCATTTCAATCAATAAACACAATAGTGAAGAGTAAGTGGTTGTAAGTATGTAGCTGCAATGTCAAATACACTAAGTATTTAAAAATAAATTSAAAAAACTGGGATTAGTACTTTTTTATTTTTTTAGTGAGATATAATTACATAGTTATCAACACTGACCATCAAATTAACATGCAGCATTAATAATSTGTGATTTATTTTTGAAATGAAGAATGCTTTTATATCACAGCCTTATAATGAAAGAGTCAGCCTGGTAAAATCTTATGAAAAGGCTCATAAATGGGACAGCAGAAACCAAAATAATTAATTTTACTCCTGTTATGTTCAGAAAGTTTTGTGTGTAGAATTGATAGAATAAAGGAAAAGGAATGTGTGGGTGTGATATGATGTAACAGAAACTTGTGCTATTCTGCATTTTATGAGACTTGGTGCATTCAACATCTTCACAAGGAAATTAAAAAAAAAGAAAGCACACCCCAGTTACTTCATCTAAGCAAGTTTGTACCTTTTCCCCCCCATTTTTGAAGAACTGTGTTGAGATAAAAATMTATGGTTGAGAGAAGATCCATTAGAATTAAACTGCAATCATTGTAAACAACAGTAAAACTTACACTATTTCTACTTTACCTTTTCTGTTCCTTTTACTTTCTCAGTAAATAACAGACTTGTTCAATAAGTGAAATAGACTGTTTCAGTAGYCCATCATAGATTTTATTTTGGTTGTGCTTTTTATATCATGCTACTTTAAAAAATCCATTTTGTCAGGCTGTTTTTCATTTAAGCTTATTGCAAATTATTTGTTTGTCCCAAGTACATCTTGCGTTTAGTGCAATAGATACCACAGAGTTCTTGAYGGCATGGGGAGATAAAACATAGGCTGGCTAGACACTCAACAGGAATTTCAGGAACTAATGTTATATCCTTYCCRCACTGCCTCCCTTTTAGCCAGGTTYAAATTCATTCTCATATTTTTTTCCACAAGGTGAATTATAAAAATATATACTTCCCCACTCTTAAATGTCCAAGATGCACACCAGGGAAAACACGGGAGATTTTATTTAGAATAGCCTCAGCAACATCAAGGCAACTGATGTTTTATTGTGTTGCCTGGTGAACTCGTTATTTATCAAATGCATCCCAACTGTGGAAATACGCCAAAAAGAAAGTGTTCAATGATTTACACGGGGAAAATTGATAAGATGACTTTTTGGTAAAGTTTCATTGCTTGTCTTGTGTGTGAGCCAAAAAACCTGCCTTCATCTTTCTACCTATCTAAACCTTTCACAGGCCGTCCTGCTGTACCCTTGCTGGTTTGGTTCCCAATCTCCAGTCAGCATGCAGAGCCAGGTTTTCATGAACTTCAAGAGTTCCTTTGGTGTCACAGCCATTTCCCTGAGCAGGTGATAAAGCAAGTCTGTGTCCATACACCAGTACTGCACCCACCACTGAAATTCCAGCAAAATGTTTCATGGAGTCTCAAGCTCAAGAAACAAAATAATCCCCATTCRAGACATTTTATCACCAAGCCTTTATCACACAAAACAATCTTTTCATTATTATAGCTTTTTCATTATTGATATCTTACTTTCCTACCAGATACCCCCTGTGATCTTTCTCTGTAAGTCAACATATTTGTTCCTCCCCAAGAAATACAAAATAGTAAGAAAATATTTTCTGAAGGTAAGAGCGATACTAAAATTTCCTACATGTGTTTCAAGCTTGACTTAAATTTAAAAGCTTTGTTGACTAGATTTARAATATTCACTTCTTGTTTAAATGGTTTTAAAGGGTGAGATGGATTACACTTTTTTCCATTGCTGTCTTTTYGGTGCATCTTCACATAGGGATGTATTTGCCTTTTGGGAAGTTGACAGTGTAAGTGGCTGGCAAACTAGCTAATAAATCTGAGGTTAATAGGGTTGTAGACAGCTGAGTACATAGGCGTAGGAAGGATCAGCAGCCACAGAATGCTGCACATCTAGAAGCTGTCAATACYGAGTATGAAAAATGCAAAGCACAAAGCAAAAGTAGAAGTTCCAGCTCRTTTTTCTGCTTGGTGAAGCAATCTCTCACATCAGCATATCCTGGTCCTCTAGGGAAGGTGTGTATTTAGGGTCTGATCTCGCTTCTGCTCATGCCAGAAAAAAGGCTCTGCTTTAACCCAAAGTGGACAGGATCAGATCACTAATGATTGCCCCCTAAAAGTAAAACCAGAAAAAGTAAAAATGCCTCAGGTTATACCAACATGGCATGTCTCTGTAAGATGTAGTACTCTCTACTCCTTGTGTAGAAATTAGTTTGGATTCATTTAGAGGTATTTAGAGATGGGTATTAGARCTTTAAAGCTGATTATTCTAGTTCTCTTAATTAGTGGACCAAATGTTTGATACAGATGCTGTGCACTCATGGTATTGAGGACAGTTTCCGGTTTTTTTTTCCACCAGGGAAAAAAAAACCCTTTTGAAGAAATTTTCTGTGCAGTAAATTAAATCTCTTGAAGTAGCTTGTGGCCAGAAATTTGAGTAAGTCAGCATGGGGCTTTTGGATTCAGCAGAGCTGCACTGATGGCTGTCACCTGTGATTGTCATTGAATTATGCAAAGGAATTCTCTTAATGCCTGAACACAAGTATGAAATAGGAAAGGGTGAAAAGATGTTACCACTCCACCAAAACTGTTCAAAGCGTTGACAATTGCTGAGCTGCTGCACCTTCAATATGCTCTCCACTTGTCTGCAGCCACCATAAAAATAGCTGGCTGGAGACACAAAGGTGTGCACATCACAGAACTGCCAGGGAAACCCTCCCTGCACTAGGCAGGCTGCCAGGCTGCTCAGCTGGCTTCTTTGAAGGCATGATGCCCTGAAGGCTCCCTTTCCCCCCTCTTCCTCCCTGCGAGATGTCTCAGATGTTTTTGACGGTGGGAAGGCCTTGCCAGGGGGTTGTCATTTCAAAGGGAGCCGGGATGGCACACAAACACAGCCGCTCTGGAGTCTGCTGTGTCCCACCCCACAGCCAGAGCAKCAGCTCCTGCTGGCAGCTGCCACGGCTGGGGAGCCTTCCCATGGCTCAGAGAGGCAGGCAGTGGGTCTGGGGCTGCCAAAAGGTGAGTGCAGGGAGAGCTGAGCTGAGCTGAGCTGTGCTGTGCTGAGCTGTGCTGTGCTCTGCCTGGGAGCTGCACCGTGCTGGTTCTCCCCAGGTGACCGCCTGCCTGAGGTCCCATCCCCTGACTTGTGATTTTATTTTATTTTTAAATTTTTATGTAAGACATATTAGCCCCTTCCTAGGTTCTTACACAAAACTCTTGGTCATTGAGAAGGTCATTGCAGGAGGTGCCTGAGGGAGGTGTGTGTGATCACCAGTGTGTGYTGAAGTGCCAGCCTGGGGGCACTGGGGTCTGACAGCACATCTCCATTCATGGTGTTACCTGAAACAGTGCCTTTGCCCAAAATGGAASTTAGGAAAGCCTGGTGAGCTGAATTGAGTGTTTGGAGGTGCCATTGACCGTGGCAGGAGTTTTAGAAACAGTCGGAGATCAACTTGTAGATGAATAAAATCAGGTGAAATTAAAGTCAGGCAAACAAGAAATGTGCTTCTCTCTGACCCAGAGGAAAAGGTGTGCTAATAAGCACAATGGTTGTATTTTCAGTGAAAGCTGGTTTGATGCTTAAAGGGGAGATAGATAATTAAGACTTCATCTTCCAAAATATTAAATATTGATTTGAAGATATTTAGCAGCAGGCATAAAGCTCTTCTGAGAACTGGCTGTAACTGTCTAAAAGATTATAAAAGATTTTACTTCTCCATGTAGAATTTAGCATTTATTTTTTTTATTTAAAATTTATGAAATGAGAGCAAAATAAATCAGGAGATAAACTTGTAGCCCTCCAAGTGTGTTTCAGTTCTGCTTTATGTGGCCTTGCAGAGACAAAATGGATATATGATCTTTTTTTTAAGGTTTGTATTGGCTTTTGGTTTATTGAAGTGTCAGGAGGTTTATAAGCTCTTCAACTCCAATTTTGATTGTTTTATCCAACTACTGTCACTTCTTATCAGTATTAAAGGCAGARATCAAAAGCAGGGGACCCGTGGGAAGAGGCGTTTCAAGTGTACACGGCTGCTCCTTTTTGTCACTGCCCTGAACTACGCACCTCTGCTCCTGACAGCAAACCCACAGCGAGATAAGGAGGTGAGTTTCATACTTCATTAACTAATTCGTGAATTAAACAAAGGTGTTTTTAGTTTGAGTGTATTTCTTTCTCCCTGCCTTGTACTTCCTTTATGACTCGTGGAAATTGCTGGAGTCCAGCACGTCCCGTATCACATAGGGCAGCTTTGCTCTAGGCAGCCCATTTGTCTCTGGTCTCTCGTTAATTGTGTGCTGGRAATCGAGGCAMTTTGTTTAAACAGGTGAAAAAAGASTATTCCAGCTCAGCTGCCTCTTGCAGATGTTTCTCCCCAAGAGAAAGTAACCCAGATTTGTCACCTGGCTTTGAGAGCTTGGCCCTGAGTGTGGCAGAGTTAACCAGATGTTCGGGCACCTGGGAGATGCTGGGCACGGGCCACTCGAAAAACCATCTCTATGTAGAAAGAAAATACCCCACAGTGAAGGGAAGGGAAGAGTTGATTCTCATTGGGTATCATCTGGGTGGGCATTATGAGGTGGGGTCTTTCCTTAATCATAGCTCCACTACAAAAAAACATTTGCTGAGCAGTATTTTTAACTGTGTGCTCATGGCTTCATGGCCCAATCTGTGTAGTAACAGCCAGACTTGTAAATCAAGGACTTCATCCACGGGAAAGCATTTGTGCAGTAACTTCTTTTTTTTTTTTTTTTTTTTTTTTTTTTTTTTTTTTTTTTTTTTTTTTTTTTTTTTTTTTTGAGATGTCTGTGCATTAGAAACTGACATGAATTTTCACAGTCATTTTGTTTGGGTTAAGAAACGTATTGGATTTAAGAAACTACATTTTCTSTGCTTTATTTGCAACAGTTTCAAGCTGATCAAATCTATTTCACAATGTTCTCCATTTTATGCAAACTCACTTTAAATAAGTGTAAGCAAAATACATTCATTTTACCACTGGATCAATTTATTAGGTTTTAAAAGTGCATTTCCACTCTACCATCGACAGCAGTAAAGGGGAAAAAGGGGGGAGCAATGACAGAAAATCTATTTGACAGAATAAATAGTTTCTTTGCCCATATGTGTATATAGGTGTGTGGGTTTATRTGGGCAAAGTAATGGTGATGGCACCGTTGAAGCAGACATGTTTTAGCATCATAATGACAAATTGTAAAAGATGACACATGTTAAAAAAAGATGAAGTTTATTGGAGACTTGATTATTTCCTACATTCACCAAACAGAAAATTGACTGAGACAATAGAACCCAGCAAGTTAGAGTCCAAATTGAAACACTAAGTCATGTCTACATGGCAAGTAAAAAGTAATTAAAAAAAGAAAAAAAGTCACCAGTTTTAGAGGAGGGAAAAGAGAGAGGCAACACAATTAGAAGTCAATACTTAAATCTTACTTAAACACTGCAATTGCAAAGAGCAGATATTTCATAAACAGAGATTTTGCAGTGGCATAAGCAGGGAGGAAAGAGACRAGGGAAAAGCAGGAATATCTGTATATTTGCACATTTCTAAGAATCTATATAAGATATTTTTGTGTCTTTGGGTATTTATTACATTCCTTACCGTCTTTGACCATTTCAGCCAGGCTACAGACCCAGGAGGGACATACATTTTGTGTTATTTCCATTTTGACATTTTTACGGTTAAATGTTGTGCAGACTTAAATTTTTTTGTGCTCAACTTTAGCTACTTGAATCCTGAAGTCCTTTTATTTATCCTGTCATCTGTCATTGATCTAACTGACTTCTCTGACACTGTTGACAGAATTTATCTAAGAGTTTGCTGGATGGCACATTTCACAGAATCAAATATAAATAAAAGGGTCCATCACCTGRGGGATATGGGATTGGAAGTCAATGGGTGTTGAAGGTGCTTAGTTTCACAGAGACCTATTCAAGAACTCACAGCATCCTGTCTTACAGATTTATCTCTTTATATATGACCATGTTCACATTCCCTTCAGGTTGGGGAGCAATATGTTGTTCTCCTTTTTTTTCTTTCTTAAGACCTGCCAGATAATCAAATATGTACCTGCATTTCTTTCTGACATTTCAGAAATGCTAAATATTGTATTCTGGTGATAATGCTTTCTGAAGAAGGAAGGAATGGCCCATTTAATAATGTATACTTCATTTACACTTTGGAGTGTTAGCCAACTACTTGTGATGATACTTCTTCCAGTCATAATACTGATGTATGCAGAGTTCTAACTACATTTTTAAATAGAAAAACAACTGAATGATACATTCAAAATAATTCATGGAGAGGAAATAGATGTATTTCAGCATGGGAGAATATTTATGCATTATTTAACAGCAATAATGTTTGAATTCATAATTATGCAAATGCCATTATAATCAGGAAAATGAAAGAACTTGGACTGCTGCAACATCTTTAAATCTACCATTAGGTACTTATTTGTGCATATCATTTAATACTGCACAATGTTACAGTATGTCACTTGAAGAGGGAAGTTATCAGAGACTAACACRTTATAAAAAAGTAAAGCTGATGAATCCTGATTGCTACCTTGATGCTAATGTCTATAAATTTATCAGCAAACAAGAGTAAGGGCTTTAATGGTAATTTACATAAACTTCTCTTCTGGAGATGAGTTACTGTGTTTTTACACACAGTTCACATTTCGCGTTGTGATCCTTATCCATTCCCACCCCCACATGACAGACCAGCACACAGCGTGGGCTGACACTGCCAAATTGTATTTTCTAAATGTATCAGCAGCTATGTTCCAAAACTATCAAAACCAGCAAGCCTGACCCTATAAAACCAAAGCTGCTTCTGTTTSCTCTTATCTTCAAGACAAAATGTTTTTAAAAAAAGGACAAAAAGGAAAATGTCTGTGTTTTGGAGAAGAGCATTAATAGATCTTCCCTCTTACTATTTAGTTCTGATTATTTCTGTTAATAATAAGAATGAGAGCAAATAGAACTGAAGAACAACTGTACTGGGAGAGCAGTCCATGTTCTTAACTCATTAAACAAAGCTGGCCCATCGCTCATCCAGGAGTTATTCACAGAAAGGGACAGCAGAGGGAAATTGTCATCCATGTGTATTTGTTGTGTGGCAAGCAAARAAGGATTTACACGCAGATGCCATCAATCTGGGATGTCTCATAAACAATGTATTCCCCTATCAGCTCAGGARTTCAGAGCAGATCTCGCAACTGGGTGCCATGTGGGCACAGTGTGGGCACTCACCASTTTGAATGCAGTCCACAGCCTTCCAGAAATGATTACTTTTTATGTCAGAGTGGATGCAGTAGGGTTTGCTCCTCCATCATAAAGACTCTGCTATAAAATCTCTATTGCTAACAAGAAAACCCAATTTAACCAATATATTGTGCTCCTGGCTAAGAATAGGCATGCAAGAATTCGTCCCAGAAATTTTTATTTGCAGAGAATTATAATAATTTCTCAAAATGCAAAATAATACATGAACTTCCTTTTGTTGAATATTAACTGCTTTTTTTTAATTTTTATTTTTATTTTTATTGCATTGTAGCAATCAGTTTTTGTAAAGCTGTTTGGGGAAAGAAAGGGATGTAGGATGCAGCAGGCACCACGGATGCAATAAAGTGCCCATTCCAGTGCCARCTGGAGATCAGCAGCTGCTGATGGAGGAGAGACAGGACTGCACAAACTGGAGTCAATGTGTCACGCAATGGCGAATCAATTATTGAGATTTAAACTTTGGAGTGGTTACAGTAATTAATGCAGACCTCCCTGTTTTACACAGTTCTGGCAGTGCCAGCTGAGTGCTGGCTATACAGGAAGAAAGTGGATGCTGCTCATCRCTGCAATTATTCCATGGCACTGTTGCCCTGGTTGTGTTTGTGCCTCAGTGAATTTAAGTTCACCTCAGGTGGATTCCCATGTCTGCAGTGCCTGAACACAGGGACACAGCCCAGCCCCAGATAGGACAACATGTTTGTATCACTTGAGTGCTTCCTGCTGGCTGGTGTGCTCCTTTTGCCTGAGCAGATGGTGCAGCATTTTGCAGAAGCTGTCCAGTGTGTCTGTGTTTTCTCTGTCATTCCAGCTCCTGAGATGAAATTTCAGACAGTGCCAAATCCAGCCAGGCCTCYGCATGACTAACAAGGATGCCATCCCCAGCACAGAGAAGGGCAGGAACTTGTGGCAGTCCCTCAGCAGAGGTGTTTGGAGAGAAGGAGAGAGCCGATGGTGTGGTTGATGTCACGCTGCAGAAATCATCCCCTCTGCCCACTGCAGCCCTCCTGCTCTGGCAGCRTGGGCAGCTCCAGCTGGAGGAAGCGCCTGCTCGGCTCAGACCATGCAGCCACCTTCTGCAAAGCCACCAGCAGGTAACACCACAGCTTTACATTTCTACACACTTAGAAGGGCTCCTTAATGATGACCATAAACCCAATCAATCAAACAAAAAAAAAAAAAAAACCACAGCCAAGAAACTTCTTTGGCACATGGGAAAGCATCTGGGGGTAATCTCCTTTTCCCAGCTCTTCCTCTGCTGGACTAGGGTTATTACTGCCACTACTCCTAGTTTGATTGCACTGAGGATATGCTCCAAAATCCACTGAAGTCAACAGAAAAACTTCCTGAGAGGCCAAACTACACATTTATGTGGTTTTSTCAGTTCAATATCACCCAGTGTCTGGCACCAATGTGCCAGGACAGGTCCAGAATAACTTGTTTTTCGAAACAGAAAAATTAACTTCAGCATGAAACTTGGCACTGACTTCAAAAGSATTATCCCAGTCATCTATGTTCTGGCAATCCTTGCTTACAGCACAGTTTTAACATATGTTAAATTTCATGCTGATAGTTTGCATTTCCTTATAYTAAATAAATATGTACATTTATGTACACTGTGGTGTAACAGTGATTTACATCTCATATGACCATCTGACATTGTTTCTCTTAGGAATGGCTGTATCTCCTTAGCTTGACGAGGAAGATGCTATTTCAACCTAACACAATATTGTGATTTCAGGTAGTCAAAATGGTGTATCTTTAACATAGGGTTGTCAGCAGTTTGTGGCGTGGCTTTTGTAAGTTTGGTAATTCCATTGGGGTTTGATTAGAAATACTGCAGCTCCATTTTCCTAAAACATGCCAAYGCTGAGGCTCCCACAAACAGTATTATTAAGATGGTTTCTTAATTGATTTTTYTTTGGGAGCAATTTGGTTCTCTTCMATTTTATTGTGGCAAACACTGGAATTTGTCACTTCTTCCAGTAACTGATGCTTTCTACTTTAATAAATGCACGTATTAGATGCTATTCTCTTTCTCTGCTTGATAGGTGTATAGTGTCACGAAGAGGAAGGTCGCAATGATGTTAAATTTTCTGCTAAGCAAAGGATCAGAGTGTAAATGAAATCTTGAAAGCTGGGAAATGAGAATGTGCAAGTGTAAATAATGTATTAATTATTGACAGCTAAGGGACCGAAGAGTTCTGTTTAGTAATGACATCTTCATTGTCGCACTGCCTGACGCTATCTCAGGTTTGGGGTTTTTTTTTTTTAATAACAGGTTTTCCCCCCAAGATAGTAAGTATTTCAATTTACCAGTGTAACTATTGATATTTTTCATTTTCTTTGGCTTTTCTTTATCTTACTGCAGTCTGGGTGCTTGGTGCAGGAGGGGATGGGGGAGAAGCTAATCCTTGTATTTTATTGCAGCAAGTGATATTATTATGGAACAAAATGGATTTTTTATTTTACAACAAAAGAGCACAATACTGAGGTGCCAAAGGAGATTCCACTTCATTGGTTATTTATGGAAGTTRAGATATAGTTTAGGAAAAGACATATGATAACTAAGGGCTCAGATTTGCCAGCAGGCCTTCCCAGCAAAGCCTGGTGCTTCATGTATGCCAGCAGCAGAATTGATTTCACCTTGGCTTTCCTGAGTGAAACACTAGTTSTGTCAAGGAAAGGTGTTTCTGAGGTAAAAGACTTTTAATACTCTGTACTTTYCAAGCATTGCACAAAGAATAGTAGTGAAATCCTTAAATATTAAAGTATTTTATTACAAATTAGTGCAGAAAAWATTCCAATGATCCCAAAAAGGTCTTTGTATAATAGCTGTTTGCATAAGGCTGCTAGATGTAAATAGCTAGGAGCTTTCAAACACTGAGATTTAAATTGAAAAGGGAAAAATACACAAGTCACCACACAAAAATAACAACAAAACACCACCACCAGCACAAATGAGCTTGAACTTTTCTCCCCCCAGCCCCCTGGCAAGGGGCTCCATTGCCCTTCGACAACCCAGTGCCACCTCCAGAGCTCTGCTGGTCCCCGAGTCCTGCTGTAATCCCCACATTGGCTTTGCCCATGGTTAGATTTTGTTCCTTCTGTAAGGGGAACACAATGGTTTGAGGAAGCTCACAAGGCTTGGGCAGCACTCAGGGAAGCGCCTTGCTCCTGGGATCCCTCCCTGGAAAGTCTCTGCAGGGCAGGAGGTGCTCCTGAGGGCTGGGGGTTAAAGCAAAAGAAGAACCAAATCCTTCAGATGCTCTCCACTCCGTGATAATTGTCTTTGCTTCGGCCTTACTGAGGAGAGTTGGGAGGAACCTTTCAGTCAAATCCCCTGAAAAATGCAGGTTCTGGTCCATGGAATTGCTTGGCAAATTTCTGTCAGCCCCGGCGAATTGATAGAGTTGATACATCCAGGAAAAAGTGAAAATATTTAATTTCACTGTTTTCCAAACACTGTTTTGCTTGATTGCACAGGAAAGATCTTCCACTTTAAAAAGTTTGATTTCTTTGTTTAGCCAATTGTAATGTTTTTACACAGGCTGAATTCATGAAGCGTTTCGCCTGCAGTTTCCCCCCGTTTCCCCGTTTCGCTGGTTTAGCCCCGGTGCCGGGGCAGGGTGGGTGCTCTCGGAGCTGTGCCCGCTCCGTGCCCGCTCCGTGCCCGCTCCCTGCCCCTCTGCCCGGGCTCTCTGTGCCCTGCAGAGCAGCTCCGAGCCGCAGGGATGGCTGTTCCAGCCTCACACCCTTGCAAGGGACGCTGCCAGGTGCTGGCACCAGCAGGGGGAACGCGCCTCGCTTCTCGAGTCCGCTGCTGTTTACAGAACATGTGTCTCGAGCATTAAAAACGCCATATGCGGTGCTGAATATAGAGCCTTCTTCCTCTGCCCAAGAATAGAACTTTATCAAAATGAAATTTCCTGCTCATTTGAGCCCGTCTCCATAGCAACAGCACTGTACACCTGTGATGTACAGGCAGAAGCTGTTACAACCTCTGAACTAGGCAGGGTGAGGCGTGCTCCATCCCCCTGGAAGGCAGGAGGATATTTCTGATGTATCCGTGGCACATTTTGCTCTGTGCTACCTATGAGTGGCCCGTACACACCATCWTTTTATTCAGAATTACCCTACTTACATTTGGTAAATAAATACCAATACGCTACTTACATGAAGTTGTACACTTGCAAAAATTCAATCTATTCTTGTCCTGAGGGAAGACTTTCCTATGCAAACGTTACACGAAATAAAAGCTTGTGCTTACATTTGCTTCTGTAAGAATTTCCTAATTCAAAAAATTCATAAAATGCCTCGCTCTTGCAAATCTGCCAACCTGTTAATAGTACATCATTAAAGGAAAAAAGCAACTGCATGCTGAATTATTTAAATATTATTTTAATAGTAAACTGAAAATAATTATGCACCTTTGGCTATCCAATATTGCAAATTGCTGTTCACTCCATAACTTTTAGTGAAATTGAACTCACCAATAAGAAACAAATGGTTGCATTTTAAAGCAACCTGAAATTATTTCCCCAGGTCATTCATAAGGTAGATCATTACAGAGAAACGTTTTCTTATGCAAATAAAAAATAGCTTGCTAATGCAATGGAAATTCTATTTTAAGCTTCCTACATTTATTAGCTTATTTAAGAAGAGGCAAGCTTCAAAGAAGGGTTTTATTTGAAATACATGCAGAGTAAGAATCTACATAATGATGGCTATTGCTATCAGATACACTGTATAGCATATAGATGGATTTTCTGTTTCTGTCTTCTGATGTTTGCGTGTTCCTGTCTTTACTTTCAGACCTGCCCTCTCTTCCCCTCTTAACTCAGCATTGCCCATTACTGAATGCAGGGCGAGCTGCAAGGAAAAGGAGTGAAGTATGAGAGATGATACGTGCATCTTGGCAAAGTTCATTGCATCASGTTGCCTAAATTTTGAATACCACTCCTTGATACTGTGGGCTTGACTTTTTTTCCCCTCAGTGTTATTATAACCCACATTTCCATGCCAGCAAAATGGGGGTTCTGCCCTCAGAGCAAAATTTCTCATCCTTTCTCAGCAAATGGGTGGACAGCGTTGTTTTTCTTTTGCAGGGMCAGAGAAGGCAGGGCCTGGGGACTCCCCCTCGTGCAGGCTGCAGCCAGCACAGCGCTTTGGTACAGCTGGAGACTGGATCAAAAGGGAAGGCAACTCGTCTTTTATCCACACCTTAAGGACAGGAGGCAACTATCCCCAATTTTTTGTGTTATTTGTAACATCTATTTACTTTATTTTCTCCTTCTCAACTGTGGTTGTTTTCAGATTTTCTGCTAGGAAATATCTGTCTTATATAAGCTGCTAATACTCTGCTTTAGGCAGAACATGGTGCTTGGAGCTTATGTAGGCTGATTTCAGGGAAACTAGCAGCATTATTGATTTTCATTGGGCTTATTAGGATCAGTGTAACATGCACTTTTGCTATACTAGATTGTATTTGGCTTTCATCATGAAATCTCATTACACTAAAAAGAAATGGAAACAAGTTATGCAAGTAAAAGATTTTGCAGGGTACTCTAATGAAATTACTCTGTATCTGCAAAAACACACTT
Organism: Malurus melanocephalus; assembly: GCF_030028575.1. Taxonomy (NCBI): domain Eukaryota; kingdom Metazoa; phylum Chordata; class Aves; order Passeriformes; family Maluridae; genus Malurus; species Malurus melanocephalus. The sequence goes on along the minus strand of NW_026623240.1, from coordinate 829,228 downwards.
TGTATGTAGGTCATTCAAACCCTGAATGCTGCTGGTCAGACTGTTCTCATTTGCTTTTGGAAATTAAGAATAGATTTCCCAGTCTTAGCAGAATTATTTCAGATTTATGCTAACGTAACTGTAGTTATAGCTTGGTCCTTGAAGCAGTTGTGCTGTCTGAATTCTGATGTCRATCCAGTGATTTACAGGAAAGAGAACTTCCAGTTGTTTGCTTGCAGCTGGATGATATTAGAACATTATAAAGGTGTGAAACCCACATGGCTATGGGTGCACTCTGAACCCCCCAACCAGGATGGGCAAAGAGCAATACTCTCATTCACCCTTTGTGCTCTTGTGGGACATCATCTCACTGTGATTTGCCTGGTGACATTGCTGGAGGAAGCACGAGCTGGCAGSACAGCACATCTTCCCAGCCCAGCACCAGAGCATAAAATCCTCCCTCCTGAAGCTCAGAGGAGATCTGATTCCCACCGCAGCTTCCCTCTTCCCATTTTCTTGGCACATGAAATTGGCACTAGGGAAAACATTCCTCCAACATCTACACTTACTCTGTAAGAATGGATCAAGACTTTTGAGCTGTCAGGAGAAAACATCCTCCTTCATAATGTTTCAGTGGTGTCTCTAAGAACAGCACATTTCCTAATGATTGGGATGCTTTTATTGCCATGGGTGTTCTACAACTGGAGAAAGTTCTTTTGAGAAAGAGAAAATGTATTTTGAAGAACTCAGAAAAGCRACTCTCAGGCTTCCTTTCCCAATACATTAATGTGTTTAAATCATAGAGTGAGCTGTGTAAGGTACCAAAATCAGCAGAAAGCACTCAGTTAAAAACCAGCCTACAGGATAGATGCTGAGAAGAACAAATTCAAGATACAAAGTTGTAATTGCARAGTTACTCAGGKAGTACAAATTTTGCATTATTGACAGAGTWAATGACRTTGCACAGTCAGCTCTTAAGCAGTCTTGAGTCATTGATGACACTGCTTGGAATTGCCTACTGTTTTTGTGGGGTTTTCTGGAAAAATTTTGGTATGGACTAATCATGTCCTAGACATGAAGGCTTTTTTTAAAACTCAACAGCAAAATCCTAAAGCGGAAGCTCTTCTGAATACACATGTGACAGTCTTATTTATTTGTAAAAAGGAGTCTCMAACTGCTGAACACACAGGTTTATGGAAAAGAGCTCTCGTGTTGCTGACAATTAATACATTTTTCACTTGCRAAATGCTGCTTTCTGCTAATGCTACAGTATAGCAATCAAAAGGACCTAATCCAGCTGATTAAAAATTCCCTGTTGGGCTTTGCTGACCAAATGAATATAATTAGCAAGACATTTCAAGTAGGGAATTTCCTGCAAATACTGATATTTTTTCRTGTAAAATTACATATCAAATGAAGAGAGATCTTATTCCTTGGTGCAACTAACTGTGACCTATTGTTGATGTGTGGAGGGAGTGATTTTATTCTATAAGTGCAGGTAAGATTTTAAATCAGACCTCAGCTTTGGAATCAAATTAATTATGTAATGAAAGCATTTCTGTTTTRTGTCCTCCCAAAGAAACCTAGCAAAAAGTCCCTTAAGTTAGTTAGCTCATGTAGGCAATGGTAACAGGTGCTATGGGTTGTTGTTGAGATGTTGTTTGTTTAATATTAATCTAAAATAATTTCAATGGCATCTTAATAGCCTTATTTTATGTCTCTTATTTTGATTTTAAAAATCAGCGCATTCCCCTTAGTGCAGTTAATAGGGTCAGCCTGTGAGCCTGCGCTGGTTACCATGCCTTCAGTCATGTGGAATCCAAACAGCCATTATAATTTGTTTCTAAACAGATCAAGAGCTATTTACCATCTCAATGTTTTGTGCACAGCTGGGTGTCTGGCAAACATCCAATATCCATTAACATTTAAAAATTAGTCCCATAATGCATCTTTTCCATGGCTTGAGGAGTATACACACTGACACATGTTGGGAACCAATTATATTTGCACCACCATTAGTCTGGCTGCATTCAACTTCCCAGTAAATGAGGGCTAATTTAGTTTCCAGAATGGTGTATCTTAAATTCATGAAATGACCTTAGCAAAAGCAGAGTATCTGAAGATATAAAGAGGAAGGAAACGTTCAGAAAGAATAATGCTTCCTTTTTTTCTGCCTAAACCATAAGAGTAGATTATTATATGAYTGTTTCCAGTATCCATGCCTGGCCTTAAAACCAGATTCCTTTAATTCAATACTGCTACAATTCGTGAAGAGACTTTGGTTGGGAAGAAATCACACTAATATGGTAAACTAGCACACCCTCCTTGCTCAGATCAAACCTGCTAATGGACCTTTTTATAATAGCAATTTAGACCTGCCTGTAGCAGGTCTGACTCTTCAGGTTCCCAACTGATTTTAAGTGTTCTATTTTCCTACCAGCAGGAAAATAAGAAATACAGATTTCACAGTAAGTGCTGTCCACATTGCTTGTGAAATATATTCTAACAATGCCATGGAACTGAAATGACCCTCACAACTGGCAGTTTGGCATAGAATTTTAATGAAAATTAGAGAGAAACACGGAAATATTTTGAGCAGTATATTTGCCAAACCTCTGMTGCCATGAGAAATTCGTTTGATAACATCAGAGGTAAAATGGGCTGTCTGTCTTAGGGGATGAGTGTGTAACATCCTTCCTTGCAGCGTGTCAGAGCAGCTCTCAGTAATCACGTTCCAGACTGATTGACTTGTGCTGCTGCAACACCCTGCACAAGCTTCTCAGAGCCCACTCAGTCCATWGCATGTTGCTTAATAAAGCTAAATTGCTCCTATAAACACAACACTATTCAGCGGAGCTGGTTTAAAAATAGCGTTTTTCCTTAACATTCATCTGAACCAGTTAGAAACTCAGGAAGGCAGGAATTTTCTAAATGGGCATACAGCACCACAGAGCAGCGAGCCTCCAGGTGAGGAGGTTGCTTCYTCCTACAGCTGTGCACATCTGCAGCAGCTCTGTTCCCTTGGCAGAGTTGTTTGAATGGMGTTAGCTGTAGGATTCTGGAGTGAGGCTGCAGGTTTAAAAGCAGCTCTGTGAAAGTTTAATGTATAGAAATATTTATTTACATATGTTTAAAGATTTTAATATATAAAACTTGTTCTTCCATTACAACCACAAAAATCAGAGCTAGCCTTTGTCAAGTATTTCTTTAGTGTATCAGTACCTTTTTCCTTTTAGTTTTGTAGCAAGAAAGTACCTTTTGGCAAAATGGCCTATTCTTGAAGCTGCCCTTTTGAAAATGTTCACTGCACAGTCAGTATTTACAGATGCTGTTTATACTGTCTTTCTYTCAAAAGACATGGCTTTTTATTTTATTGCTTTCAGTGAAACCAATGCTTGTAGTCCCTGACAATAATACATTTTCATGCATCATTGGCAATACAAGGCTTCATTTAGACTATTGATTTACATTCTTATTGTATTAGGACTTGTTAGTGTTTCATACCGTCTTATTGTTTGGTGATTGACCTCTGCAGATTTACAGTACATAGGCAATTAGCCAGTAATAGGTTAAATTAATAAAGAAGATTCCTATCAAATTTAGGGGATTCACAAATCTATCACGTTGTGGTGCTGTCCATTTCTTTATTTATATTTCTCCCAGCTGTGGTTATAAGCAAAGTCCAAGAGCAGTAAATCCTGCCGAAGACTCCTGAGCTGCATGCAGGAGGATGACGATGCAGTGCACGATTCCCTGGGTAAATGGGTAGGATGGGAACTGGCAGAAAGGTTGAACTGTTTTCCTTTTCTGCCTTGACAGCCTGTTTTGTTTTTCAGCTGTGGGTTTAAGAAAACAAAAGTAGAGCTAGTTTTAATTTTTAATTAAAGTCAATAGCTTATGTTCTTTCTGATGTATTTGGTACAAAGAAGAATAAGAGAAAATACAGACAGAAACTTGAAAGAGAAATGCATTTCTTCAGCTTAATTATTTAGTTTCCAACTAAGAAACAGCTCTGCAGACGTCGATTATCCTTCAGGGATATCTTAGAAGAAGTGAGCAATTAGCTTGATTTTCTGTTGAATATGTAGCTTGTGACTCAGTGTGTGATCTATTAAAAAGATGATCACGCCTTTTAAACTGTGTCCTGATATACATGGAGCCTGTTGCTGAAGATAAAAGTCAGTGGAGTAATGCAGTCCATCACCATGTGACACAGCTTTCCTGTCTTGCTACACAACAGACAGTGGTGATTTTAGGTGTTCTAAGGACTGTAAGAGAAGGGTGTAAGAGGAGAATAATGCTCTCCTATTAAAAGGTAACCTGGAATAATGCTTAACGCTCTTCACAGCTTTAGGCATGCTTTCCCTTAGAAGCAGAGCCTAAAAAATAAAAGGGCAACATTTCTCTGGTGGAAAAAAAAAGTCTTGCACCAGTAGGAAAGCAGTGAGTGTTCTGCCCCCAGCAGCCTGGAGTCATGTGTGCGGCTGTGAATGGACATCAGCAGCTTGGGAAATTCAGGCAAGGCTGCATGGGAAGAGGGGCAGCAGAGGGAATGGCTCATCCTGCTGCCATCCAGCCTTCCCTGGGAGCTCTGGCAGGATCAGGGCTRGGTCACCACCACACACAGCACCAGGGCCTGGCACAGACTGCACCAGGCACACTGCTAAGGAGAAAGCAGGAGCTGGAAGGGACATCTGAAAGAGTTGTATGATAAGCACATTTTTAAAATATCACCAGTGCTGCAAACTCGTCCCTGAGTGCATGGACTCTGCCGCCACTGCCCTGCTTCCAGATTGCTGCTGCTGGATTGAAAATGCCCAGACTGCAGAGCTGCGGGCTGTGTGTCTGCTGGCACTTCTGTTGCACAGCTGGTTGGAACATAAAAACTCACAAAATGCCCAGATTTCACACAGGAAAAGCAGAATGCACATTTTTGCAGTTCATGTGTTAGGAGTTTTTTGGTTGNCTATACTGCAGGCTTCTTCCCATTTACATACTTAAATGCTTGGTTGGGACATTAAGGGTGCTATATTGTCTTGAGGAAGCCACAGAGCATCTTTTTTAGGTAAAACTACTTGCAGCTGGTAAATTTTAGCAATTAATATTATGAGTTCTTACCACAAGGAGCTCAGGGAAGGCACTTCCAGGTTGCTACTTATCTCTATAAAATGAAGGAAAATGTCAGAAGTGGCAGATCCACTGAGAGGATCATTTCTGGGAGAAAAAGAAGTGTGAAATGCTAAAATTACCATATTTATGGACACTAGAAAATGGAGGTCTGAATAAGCTTCTCAGTTTATAGAGAGTGCTAAAGATTTTTTAAAACTTTTTAGGTAGTCCTATTTAACATAAACTCAGCAGCTACTTCTCTCAGAAATATTGCATCAGTTAAAACCTTGAAGTTTAATACATTTTTGCTTATAACTACTAGTGCCTACAACTAGTGATCATAGAGGGAGAAGAGTGTCTCTTTCCAAGAGAAATTCTCTATCATTTGCAAATTCCTATTGTTATCCCTTGTGTTTGAGGAGGTTACAGTGTTCATTTTCCCTCTCAAGTTCTTCTCTAAGGGTGAAAAAAAAAAGGTTTGAAAATGTTGTGCAAAAATTTGTTTAAACTTTCCAAATTCCAGAGCAAACATTTTGTACTCATTATGCATGGTGGCTGGACACTAGCCAGCAACCAAGCACCACACAGCTGGTCATTCCCACCCCACACTTAGCAAGATAAGAGAGATAATAGCGAAAAAGAAAGAAATCTCAGTGGTCAAAGGCATTTTAATACCCAAAGGAAAGAGAAAGAAGGAAAAAAGCCCCAACCCCAAACCAACAAGTTGCCTTTAAGAACGCAATTACTCATCACATTCCACAAGCAGGTTGATGGACAGCCTGTCTCCAAGCAATACCTACCCAACCTAAAACCAGCCTCCCCTCCTTGATGAGCATAAAGTATGGAATATCCCTTTGAATAGTTTGGGTCAGCTGTCAGGGATCTGCCCCTTCCCAATCCTGCTGGAAGGTGGATGTAAATTCCTTGATGCTGTGCAAAGGCTGCTCAGTAATATTTAGGACACTGAACACAAATTCAAAACACTGCATCATATGAGCTACCATGAAGAAATTAGGTTTGTCTCACTCACACTCTAGTGAGCATTAGGACACCCTCAAATTCCAGAAATGTTTCAAATTTTGAGTGATTATTTTTCATTTCAATGTTTCATGGCAATTAACTTGGGCAACAGTGTTTAGCATGTCTGCTTTTCTGACTCTGAGTTGCTCGTGTGTGATGTTGTCTGCATTTTTAGGGTGATGTTGCAACTACAGAATGAGTCTGCTGTGGCTTCATGGTTTTTGGGCCAGAGCTATGATGCTTTTGTCATCCACCTGATCACACAGCCACACACACCAGCATCTACAGGAGGTCAGACTGGGACAGAAGTGTTTCTGTCTATCTGGTTTTACATTTATGATTAGCAATTAGACTTCATGTTCCAAAGCATACAATTTTATTTCCTGAGGTCTCAGACTCTGATATTATGTTTACTGGCAGACAAACACAAGAAGAGCTGTGTAATTAAAAAGACATCACAGAAACATGAGGCAGATAGGATGGGTGGACCAACAGTAAAACAAATTGATTTCAATGATATTTTGGTTTTCAAAATTAAATTATCAAACTTGTGACAAAATTACCTCTATAAATTGTCACAATGTGTCATTCTAATTCCATCATGCTGATTTCCTTGGAAATGTGGCGTGAGAATGGCAGAGGACATTCTAATAACTCAGTGTGCTTGGACTTTGCTCCATCAGAGTATCACAGAGACCTACAGTGAAGCTAGGGCGCAGCTGCCAGCAGGGAATGGATCATAGGAAAGACTTGGAAAGTACTGTGATTATTGCTACCTTGGCTGATCCAGAGAGTGCTGACCCAAAGTGCTGAAAGTCTGTGTTGGAGAGCTGGGATACGGTGTGCCTCAAGCTCTGTCTGCCATCTTCCCAGTGAGGCTCAGACATTGGTGGGGTCTGGACCATGCCTCCAAGACCAGAGTACAGCGCAATTAGGTCTGTGTGGTTGTTTTGGTTTCAGGGTTTCTTTTGTTTTTTTTTGGGGTGGTTTTTTTTGTTGTTTTTTGGTGGTTTTTTTTTTTTTTTTTTTGTTTTTTTTTTTTTTTTTTTTTTTTTTTTTTTTTTTTTGTTGGTTGATTTAGTCTTGTTTGTGTGTCTTTTATTGCTATTATGACATTCAAATTCTACTACAGGGAGGTACTGAAGGGTTTAAACTTAAAAATGAACGTTAGGTGGCTCGCATGAGGATGAAGTTTGCAGACAATGCCAGGTTTCCTGTGCACCTCAGCCGCACTTTGAGCACCTCTGCCTGTCAAACCGTGCTCTCCAAATGCACACTGCGCGGCTGCTCAGCCCTTGATGGGCCTAAATTAGCAGGCACCTGCATTTCTGACATTGAATCTTCCATGGTATGTGAAATCTTGCTTCTGGTCATGTTTAAAGTGCCACAGTCCTGTCAGGACTGAGCAGAGTGGTACCAAACTTGTACCTTTATCTGCAGWGGGAGCCCAGAGCTTTAATGTCCCATGACAGCAAAATCTGGGCCTCATCCCTTCAAGGCCGCGCTGCTCTGAATCCTTGCTGCACCTTCCCAGCACACTAATGGCACGGAGGAGGGAACCCGAGCTCTGCTCTTTCCCAGGATTGTGGCAGGATGTTGAATAATGCCCCTTTTGCCATCCTCAGCTAATTTCAAGGCCATGTAAAGAGGGCCCTGAGCCCTGGCGAGGCTGTCACTGCTGTGATCAAGGTGACACCCACTCACTGCTCACACCTGGTCCAGCTAAAACCTCTGTGTGCTTTCCAGGGCAAGCTGCAGTCCAGAAGCAAATTAGATATTTTTTTGTGGCCAGGAGCCCAGACTAATAAACTCTGCAGACCTAACTTTTCATACAGATGGGTTGTGGCTTCCTGCATTGTGTTTCCATTTGTAATGAAAATTACCCTGCTCTGGCATCGCTGGATCTCTGCCAAGGCTAATCGGCCTGCCCAGCCTCACGCTGACTCCTGGAGAGCTCCTTAAATCCTTCTTGCACTGCTGTTCCCCAGTGCTGAGGAGCAGCCCAAACCCAGATCCTGAGCTTTTATTTAGCATGATTTTATTTTTATTTGTATTTATTTTATTATTTTAGAGCCTTGGTGGCTCTGCTGGCTTCAGGATGGTGCTGTGCTCAGTGTATGTGGTGAATGTGGGGTGATGATGGCCATGGCACAGGTTTAAGAAGAAAGGCTGTGTGCTGCCCAGGCACTCCTTCCATCCAGCCACTCTGGCCACGGACAGAGCTGAAGGTGTCACCGTGTCACTGCCCCACTGACGGTGTGCTGCTGCAGCTGGCTTTGGGGACACAAGGCATCTCTCAGAGAATGGGATCCCTGACACTGTGTGCTGAGGAGTCAGGGAGCAGCACAGCATCTGTGAGAGCCAGCTCCAGGGTGTCACTGCAGGACAGAGTTTATTAGGGGAGACCCACCTGTTGAGTCACGAGGTGCAGAAAGGACCCCCAGGCTTTCTAAACTCCTGGGAGTGGCTGGATCCAGTCTTAGCCCCACACTTGCCAACAATTTGAGTCTAAGGAATTACAGTGGTATGACTGAAGCCTTGTACAACTTTGTCCCACAGGATTAAGGATGGCAAATGAGATATATTTACATAAAATGAATGATTTATTGTGATAAATGGTTACAAGAAAAGATCTTAGAATTATTTACCACACAGYATAGAAGACAAAACTACTGTTATGGTATAGAATAGTATAGTGTGCTCTGTTAAAGTAACTCTATTAAAGCTAGCAAATCCCCCAATTAAGTAGGGAATGATGTTACTCACCCATACCAAGGACTGTGGGCAAATATCTCTTCTGCTCATCCTGGAGGAGCAACCTTGAGGGGCATCCCCAGCCAAGGGAGGGATCTCCACACACAGTCCAACACGGGGTGTGTTAGAATGCCTGCTCATGGAAGTGGGGCTGGGCTTTTATAGGATAAAGTCATTGACTGTCAGTCCTGTGTCTCAGGCCAGCTGTGCCAGCTTAGCATTTTTAGGATATTTTACTGTATCTGCYRCATCTTCACSCCMYGATCAGGATATTTAACTTYGGGGTTGATGAGTCAGACTGGTTTTTCCATGATCCAACACCAAAAGCAGTTCTCCACTGATAGCTCTGTGAAGCAGGGCATTGATGGAGCTGTGCTACCCCATTCCAGGCAGAGCATCCTGCTCCAGGTCAGGGCTGGCCACAGTCATGAGACATCAGGGCATGAGATGGCTGTGGAAGGCACCAATGGTGAAAAGGACTCTCTGCTCAGAGCAAGGTTTGCCACAGCACTGGGACAGGCACAGCCAGGCTCCCCTGGAGGTTTGGAGTTCACTGGGTGCATTGATTCTGCTTTCACATCCCTTTTACACAGGGAACTAAATGAGTACGTGAGCCATTGCTCTGTGTTTATGCTCAAGTGTTACAGTGAAAATGTTCTGACCCAGAGAAGCTGAAGTATTCATTTTTCTTGAATGCTTTTGTAGAGAAATAAAACTATAGATTATTTCTTATTGTACGTCTGAGAGGCTGTACAAGAGAGTTAAAATTGAAGGGCAGGAAGAATTCAGAGGAATAGGACCTCTGTCTGTTCAGAATGATTCCAGCTTAAAGATAGGACACTGCTACCTTTTCACTTCAAGCATCACTTCATTGATGACATTTTTGAGGAGCAGAGTGAAAWAAAAAACAAAACTAAAGATCTTTTYAATCCATTGAAAAGTATCTTCCTGGTGTTTTACTAGAGTGCTGAAAGACATTTCATGGAAATATGTGTATGTGAAAACGCATAAATATTAATCTTTATTAGTGACAAAATGGGGAACACAATATGGCAAACACAACTGCTGAAAATGGTTCAAACCCATTAAAGAGTGTGAGTACCAGGAGGCTGCTTTTGTTCACTCAACTTAAGGCTGCCTCCAAATAGAACTAACCAAAGAGTTTGGATTTAACACCAACTGGACAGGGCATATTTCTCCTTAATGAGGCTCAGCTCTGAAGAAAGGGAGGAAAAGAACAGGGTGAGTGTGATAAGCTGTGCAATGCAGTAATTGGATCAAGCTGAGACTCTGGTGGCCTTTAGGAGCAGCAGAAGGGACCCCTAAGCAGGCTGGCATATGCAAATTGCTTTCTCTATAGAATTACCTCAAAACAGTTCTARTTTTCTTCAAAATAGGACAGGCAGAAAAACTGGTTATTGCCTTCTGGGAATAATTTTTCATGTTTTCCTTCTCAACCTAGTAGGAAGTGGGAGGTTTTCTACCTGGRGGACAGCATTTTCATGCCTAAAAATTTATCATGAAACTTTGGGAGCCATCTTCAGTGCTACTTAGCGGTTAAAGGAAGTTTGGGGGCTCAGAGTTTTGGGGTGAAATAACTACTAGAGGAGTCAGGTGACAGCTACACAAGTTTCATCCTGGTAAGTCCAGAGGAGATGGGGTGTCAGTGCAACATCTAAAACACAAAAATCCTCTGGGATCCTCCAGATCTTACAAGAATCTGTGGAGAATATCTTTAGGTGTAATAGAAGCCCATTATCATTGTGAAAATGCTAATTTTAATGCTGCTGCTGATTAATTTTTTTCCCCTGATTTAAAATTGATTGTATTTCAGGAATAAACTTCATTGTGAAAACATGATAAATTTAGTTTATAAAAAATCATGTTTGGGATAAACAGCTCTAATCCACGTGAGACAGTGCAGCTCCTTCCTAGGTTAACTTCAGACCGGTTACAAATCAGTAAAAATCTGGAAGATAAGTGTCCTGTCCTGTTCATTTTATGCTGTAGATGAAAGAACTTTCCTTAAAGGTTTGAATTTGACACCCATTTTTGTAGCTGCAGTGTATTTCTAAGGCTCTGACCTGCCTCTTGGCCTTCCTTTTATAGCTCAGCATCCAAAAGGTTACAAACTGGCCGAGGCACAGTAACTAATAACAACACCTGGGAAATCAAAAAAGTGATCACATTTTAAGTTGGCAAAATTTTTTTTTTGTCAATTATTAGGAAAGCAGGTTTTAAGTAATAAGATCAGTGTTATGTTTGTTTCGTATGCCTGTGAAACTGTGGAAGGAAATTTGGGACTGGTCAAACTGCAGTTATGCAGAAAATATATCACAAGCACATTGCTGGGCACTGTAATACTTGCAACTCAGGGTAAGAAATGGTAAGAAAGACCTCACCAACTCTCTGTGGTAAAATGAACCAAGTCAGCTCTGTCAAAAGGCTCTGGAGCTCTTACTGGGACTGGCCATTTTATCTGCTGTTTCTTATTRGTTGTTTATAGATTGCAAGGTTGCACCAGGTTTTTTGGCTTTCCATGCATTAAGTACTTTAAACGTATCACAGCAAAAAACTTCTCAGAGCACTGATAGTGTCATTCTTTTTWTTTKTTTTTCATTCACCAACTAAATATAATACCATTCACTGCATAAAAATGACTGGCATTTCTCAAGTTGSCACCAGCAAAATTCTTGAATCCCAAAATACCTTAACATAATTAAGTTATTGTCATACAGTTTCTTCGGAGATCATAGTGGTACTACAACTCAGTTCTTATCAGTGGTTCTGTCCAGTCAGGATTTTTTTTTGTTTGTTTGTTTTAAACAGATGCAGGGATGCCATGCCCAACGCATACAGTTAAGCAGGAACAGGACTCTGTTAGGGTTTATTTATTATTGAGAAATAGCCAGATTGGCCCAAAACAAAGTGTGTCAATATAACTGTTGAGACACCAGCTATACTGGTATGTATGTGCCTTGCCTAGATGGCAAACTCTTCCTGTTTGAGATTAAATTTATGTTACACATGTATGCAGAAATGTTTGTGTGTAAAGCAAGTGCAGATGCAAATCTCCACATTCTACTATAAATATGAAACAATATATTTTTAAAAGTTTTGCCAACTGAAACCCCCCAAGAATGTGTTTAAATATTTTCTTTTTAAATCTYACAGCCTGCATCTGCTTTGATAGAACAGCTGGCATAGGGCTGCCTTAGCTCCCACTGTGATTCCCAGCCCCGRTACGCAAGAGCGTGGACGGGAGGGATGCTCTGCCTCTTGGCTCTTTCMGAAATGCGTCTTTGCCACGTAGGTAGGGCCGATGTGCCATCTGTTGGGGGGATCAGCATCCCCAGCCACAGCTCSCAGACAATGCAGGAAATGTATGACTGGAATGTGGCGGCTTGCATTTGCATTTCACACATTTAGCTTTGCTTCACACATTCCCCTCTCTCAGACATGATAAAGGGAGGGAACGCTCTATTTCTTGTCAGCACGGATGGATGGCACCCCTAGAAGAGGATGCATTGGAAGCAATATGTTCTGCATCACTGACGTAAGCCAAGATGCTGTTAAGGCCGGGCAGGTTTGTTTTCCTATTCAGAGCTAGTGAGAGGGGCACTCGGGGACTTGGTGTCCTTGAATTTAAAGAAGATTGAAATGTTGCATTGTTCAGAATGAAGGGGAAGAGGATGGGAGCAGAACGATGCTGCAGCAGACGGTAAACACTTGATTGCAAGAGCTGAATAGGCTTGGCCTACGCTTTGAATCTCATCATGGCCTCTTTTATTTCACTCATTTGTAGCCCCGACTCTGMAGCCCATCCCAGGCTTACTCCTGCTGTTTCTCACACATTTTTTTCTCAATCTGCAGTGCTGACTGGGCATCTTAGCAGAAGAGCAGCCCATRCCCAAGCATTTATGAATGAGGCATGCCAGGGTAGTAATGTATACAGGATAATTTCTCCCTGTCTGTGTTTARTCCTTTTAAGATTGAAAGCTGTCCTCATGAGATTCACCAAATAATCTCTAAACCTTCATTCCATATCATGTGGCAGGGCTGTAATGGTCAGTGTGCAGAAATGTTTCTGAGTTTCTAAAAGGAAAATTTTATCTGTAGCAAGCCCTGTCCTTTCCCTTGCCCTACCCACMGAGCAAATCCATCACTCTCTCTTCATTTCCCATTCCACCTGGGGAAGGCATCAATGTACTGAATGCTAAGTACTGAACACATTTGCAACTTGCCAGAGCCACTTCTGTTATTGTTTGTTTTCTGCTTACCTTGGAATAGCTAACAAACAGGGATTGAATGGGGAGGGTGTGGGGGTAACACTTGCAGAGAAAAGCCATAGTAGTTCCCAGTGTAATTCCTTTACACATCCAGATTTTTTTTTGAATCAGTCAGTGGAGACCAAGACATATGTAAAATTRTAGTTAAAGCTAAGATGGGAAAAGAAAAATACTCATGTTTTATATCTAGCTGATATTTGACAGAAATAACCAATTCTGATTCTATGCAAATGTAAGATCCTTGCTGGAGATGAGRGAAAGAAATGGAGACAAATTCAATGCAATGCATTTGTAATASAGAAAATAACTTTTTTGATATATTCACAGGGCTTGTTACATTTTTCTCCTATAAAAAAAGTCTCTAGAACCTCAAATTATAGCTGGATTTACAGATGCTTTGAGGGGCTTCTTCATCTTTGTCTCCTTGTCTCTTGTCTCCATTGCAAGGATGATTAGAACAGTAGCAAACCATTGTGACTTACCCATCCTTTCACCCTTTGTATACAAACCAAAACATTTTTGTCAATCTATTTGATACCTTGCARTTAATTCCCATGGTATCTGGTAGATACATCCTGGATTCTGATCATCCTTTAGAATGACATCTTAAAAACATATAAACTAAGGTGTGTTACTGTGTGATGCATACAAATGCATGAAAGAGTAGACAGCAGGGCTGTCCTGAGGAGATGTTTAGTGAGGTGGTTTAGTGATGTTTAGTGTGTGAGTGACCACTGCCCCAGCTCTGGCATTAGCCCCACAGCACAGATTGCTCAGGAGTACATGTGTCCTGCCAGCTTCTGGTGCTGCAGTGGGCAATATCCTGCACAGCATTCCATCTGGTGCTGATCCCCAGTGCAGAGAGCATGCAGGAGCTGTGCAATGCTCAGGGACCAGCAGCAGAGCAGGCTGGGGTTCAGGAGAGACTTGAACCAAACCTAGAGCTTCAGCTCAGACCTTGTCCCAAAGAGACAGGAGCTTTCCCTCCTCCCCACTCTGCAGGCAGATTTCCAAAGGCCTCAGCTTTGTTTCACTCTGTGCGTTCATTACTACTTTTAATGACTGAATTCTCACTCAACCATGAAATAATTTAGGGAGAACTGCATTAGCAAGGAGACTTGCTAAGTTCATAATTAAGGTATTTTCAAATATTATGGGTGGAAATTAACTTACCATGCTGTCTGTGGAGACAATGCAGAAGGCAGCAGGTTGCCTTGTGGAATATTTATGAAATACTCGCTGGTATTGGCCCAGTACCTTGGACAAACCCGTGGCAATGGAGCAGTGAGGGTGTTGGTATTGCTGTAGCAGCGGCTGGAGCTGATGACACTCACACAGTGCTGGTGATGACATCCCCTGAACTGATGGTTTTGTCTTGTTCATTTAAAAATGTTTCCCCTTAATTGTGTCTTTTAAGAGGAAAGAGGGTGTCTTTTTAAGAGGGAATTAGTGGCAGGAGTGTTAGAAGGTCCCTCAGCATCAATACCAAATGCCCTGCTCCTCTGCAGCCTAAACCTTTGGGGCAGCTCACTTTCTCTATTCCCTCCGTCAGGAAAACTCAGAGTGAGGCTGGTCAGGACGTGGGCAAGGAAAAAGTGTTGGCAAGAAAAAAGGCTTTTTGGTGAAACTAAATTGTTTCACAGAAATGGCAGGGTTTTGATACATTCATGTTGGATAGAGCCTAACTCAATATTTTGTTTGGGATATTTTTGTTTCGGAAAAGAAAATTAAAATTTTACTTCTGTACACTTCTTTAAAATATGACTTTCCAATTCAATATTGACTACTGTTATTTTAGAAATGGGAAATAATTTAAACATTCACAAAGAAAACTTTTTTTTAAAAGATAGATATTAAACAGAGCGTAAGCATTTCAAATCACGGAGAGAAAGGCCAAGGCAGAGCAGCACTCCTGCTTCTGCTGCAGGTGGAAAGGTGGAGCTTCCCCTCCAGCTGCCCTGCTTGGGAGAGGCTGAAGAGCCACAGCACGGATGACATTACCCACTGGAGCTGCAGTGGACACTGCTGCAGCAGCATCTGCAGTGCCAGTAAGAGGATGTTTGTGCTCTGGCTCCATGGGTACCCCGGCAGGTATCCCTGGGCTGGTGGCAGCAGGGTGAGACAGTTCCCTCTCACATCTCTGTGCATCAGGCGGTGGCAGCAGAGGGGGAAGGCATCAGGGAGGTGTGTTTTAAGTGTATTTTTAAGATGTCAGTGGGGAAGTTTTGCATCCTTCTTTCACATGACGCTGAGCCCAACGGGGTTAACCCCGATCACAAAAGGCATCCACACKGGCAGTGAAGGTGTTGAGGACCTGTCAGTGAGGTGTGATGTCAGGATGTAAAGTTAGGAATGGAGATGATGTGCTGGGTGACTACAGGCACTCACTGKTGTGTCTGTCAGGCTGGCTCATGGGTAGAGTGAGGGTTAACAGCTAACATTGTTTCATGGCCAGCACACGTGGCAAATAAGATTAYTCATAATGAGATTAGCCTTGGACAGACTAAACCATTGATGAGTTCATCTTGGTCTGAGGCAATCCTGAAGAAATTGCAGCACCAGAGAGGATCTAAGTGGTGCTGGCTGTCCCAGCAGGCAGTGGCCTCTTGCTGGGTGGAAAGATGCTGCTGCTGGGAATGGGTGGCTGTGAGTAATGTCCCTCAGGGAGGAATGTCATGCAAATGGATAAAATGAGCTTTAAAGGATCACCTCTGGTGAAATCTGAGTGCAGTTACAGCTGGAAGCCCTTGTGAGGTGCCATGTCCTGCCCAGCAGCCGCAGGAGGTTTGTCAGCAGTGCTGGGCAGTGGGGCACACGAGGGGACAGAGGTGGCAGCTTTGGGTTTGGCCTGGGTTTGGCAGGAGGTGGGGCAGGGTGTGTGGAGCCCCTCTTGTGACCCGAGGGGTCACGCTGGCACGGTGGGCAGCTGCTGTGGCCTGCAGCCCCCAGCACTGGCTGGAGGCACGGGAATGGATGTTATCGGGGTGGGGAAGGCAATGAATGCAGCCTTAAATCAATGTAGCTGGAACGAGACACCTGGCAGCAGGTGTTTGTGCTGTCCTTGAACAAACAGATTTTGTCTGGCATGGATTAAATTACTTATGAGTTTGAATAAAAATACACAGGGAATAAAAAAGAGCAACCTGGTAGCAGAGCAAAGTCACTGGCTTCAGAGGAACAGGCCTGCATTTCCATGTCATTTTCTCAGTGTGTTGCATACAGCTTCTCTAGAGGCATCCCATAGAATACAGCACCAAAGGGCATAAACCCAACATGGATTTAGGAGGGCAAGCCCAAACCTCTGCAGGGTAGACCGGGGGTGTTCCCACTGAAGGCACRGAATCACAGAGCTGGACAGGAGCTGGATGTGCACTGTGTAGAGCCAGCCTCAGACAAGCTTGTATTGGCTGATGTGTTCTAACTCACTGATCCTGACATCCCACACACAAACCATCCATCAGATCTCTGATGTGGTCTTTTGGTAGTGTAAATTAAATTAAAATGTGTCCACGTAGTGCTGTTGCGATGCAGAGCTGATCTGGTGCTGGTTTCATGCCAGCTCAGGGTTATCCATCCAGTCTGTCCCACTGGGAATAGCTCAAATGCCTCCCTCAGTCCAAGGTCCCTGCTACAGTAATACACAAGACAATGGCAAATGGCAAATTATCATCATTATAGCAGATATCATTTTTATTCCTACCCTATATTTCCTCAGCCAAATCTCASTGCCATCCATCAACTTTTGATATTCAAAATCTAAATAAATTTGCTATTTTTTTCCAATCAAATATGAAACAGTTATTTCAGTAATTAGTC
The DNA here is from genome assembly GCF_030028575.1 of Malurus melanocephalus. NCBI lineage: Eukaryota > Metazoa > Chordata > Aves > Passeriformes > Maluridae > Malurus > Malurus melanocephalus. The sequence goes on along the minus strand of NW_026623240.1, from coordinate 812,261 downwards.
TTTTTAACACATTTAAATTATCTTTTAACAGAAGAAAAATACGACCTAGAAGTCTTTGAAGCCAACCTACTCTTTTCTTTTCCTGTTGCTTTTCACTAAACAGAATGTCTGTAGTGCCAGACTAAAATTATGCTGCTTAAACTTGATAAAGCACTGCATCAACAACAAAAAAAGAAAACCATGACAGAGAAACGAACAAAAAGCAAAAAAATTCCTAGTACACCAGGCAGGCTTTTCTTTTCCATCTCACATTATGCAGAGTGCAAAAGTATCCCATCTGAAAAACTGACTCAGAGCAAACTGCTAGAGAGAGAGCAGGCATGGAGGCAGACACAGAACTGCTCACAGACCAGATTAAGCGAGCTTATTGCCAGCCCTCCCGCCAGCACATCACAGATTTGAGCAAGCTCTAAGTGTCCTCCAGGGCACTTCAGGCCTGGCAGGGTCACCCCCCCAGCTCCAGCATTCCCCTGGCAGGGGCCCCTTGGCTGTGCCTGCCCTCAGCCAGGGCTGGGTGGGCATCGTTGGCTTTGAGGGGTGCCAGAAATAGAGACGAACTGCATGGAACAGCTCAGCATATTAAATTGTCTCAGTGCAAATTGAGAGTGAGCATATGAAGAGGGAGATTGGTATTTGCTATATTTCTCTTTCTCAGAAACACTATTAGTGATCTCCCACTTCAGCACTTCACTTGTTGGTTAGTCCCCATTCTCCAAATGCCACTGTGTCACAGAGGGAACATCARCCCAGAAATAATTAGTATGGCAATTTGGCACTCACTTTTCAAATTACATCTAGCAGTTGCATGCAAAATTGTCTGTAGAAATCATCTGGCTCTTACCAAGAGTTCGTTTAATAATGGAGCTTGTTTTGTTACTGCCACTATTATGTTGAAGTCTGTGGTTAAGAATTGTTTTCCCYTCTTGCTGATGGAAACATCTTCCAGCAAAAGCAAGAGAAATTAAGCCTTTTCTGCTGCAATCTGCTTTGCTGGAGTGACAAGTCCTGACCTAATCTCTCTTCAAAATGCACATGTTTGCTGATTGTGGCTCTCTGGGGGGACCCACCCAAATGCTGGATTTCATACATATTATAGACCATTGAAGATCTTTCTCTTATCACTAATTAACTGTTAATTGGTGCAGAGACAACAGTAAGGCCTCTCACTTCTTATGTCACTACTGAGCCTAAGCTGGGCTATGATTCTTCCTGATACAGCGGAGGAAAGGTAGCAGGAGAGACTGGAAGTCAACACTCGAACCCTAGAGAGGAACCAGTGTTCATTGYAGAGATCCAGCGTCCTCAACTTGAATTTATTCATCTCCATCCTTAATGGATGTTTTCAGGACACTTATGAGAGAATGCAGACTGTATTTTTTGTTATGGAAAAAAAACCAAAACCCATCTGAGGAACCTGAGAAAGCTTCCTCAGCAAAAGGGGGTTTTGCCCCAGCAGGTACAGTCCCCTGAAAATGTCCCAGTCCAGCACGTCAGCATCAGCCCAGCAGCAGCATTTTGTCCAGCCTTCAAACAGATTACTAAGTGACCTAGCAATCAGCCTTTCCCATGACAGCAGGAGGTTCTGCAGCAGACCTTGCAGGTGGGATTTTAAGAGCAGGAATAACAGATAATGATGGGGCTATGTCAAAGGAAAACACAACATCCCCATAATGTGGACATTACAGGATTTCTGAAGCTGCTTTCAAAATGGATCCAAAGAATACATCCAGCAGTGCAGGGCCTCTGGAAAAAGAAAACAGGCAGCCAGTGTACTAGATGGAGAGCAGTAAACAACAYGGAACGGGGTGGTTTGTGTGTGCATGTGTGTTTATGCTCTTGCCTCTTGGGGTTTGTACACACTCAGGAGCTTTCAGGGGACAGCTGATTCTCTGCAGCTGGACACATGCAYGCCACTAGTGAATGCCAGGCAGTGCAGGTTGGGCAGGGCATCTTTTCTTGATTTAGTCATAGGCTTGGCCTGTGCCTKTGCCCTTGGTGACACAGATGATGTGTGGTTTTGAACATGTTTTGAACATTTTTTGAACATGTGAATATTTTTTGTTTGATGTTAGTGCTTGCTTGAACTKCAGTGCAATTAACCAAACACCTGATGATTTTGCATTATGGTGCTGAGTGATGAGTACTCATGGGGTGCTTTTCCAGTTGCCATACTTTTCTTCTGGCAGCCTTCAAGTCCCACTGGATTAGTAGCTCCTATAATGATTATGACTGTCAAATTAAGCCATCTGTAAACACTAAAACTTGTAAGCTCTTACCCAGTTCACAGCACTCGTGTCTGGGAAAGAAGTTCTGCATCTTTTCAGCTGGCTGACAGGAAAGTTCTCAGATGGTTGATGTGTGCCTTGGTGCCTTCCTCGGAGAGCATCCTCTCCCTTTGCTGTCTGCTGTCCGGGTCAGTGTTCCCACCCTGCTGCTGCAGGACAGGGAGCAGCCATGGGATTGCTGCCCTGCCACACGTGCCTGGSGTGTGCTCTGCCTGCAGGGTGCTGCCCTGAGTGCCAGTGCCCAACCTCACGGATGTGCTGTTGGTGTTTACCTGTTTTCTGCCACTTTTAAAGGCTGACGTCACGGGCTTCCCTGTGTGAAAGCTGGGTCAGAGAAATCGGGGATGCATCATAAGAACTTTACGCGGCGAGACTTTTGCTTGCTGTTGTCACCACRGTGTGGCTGGGTGAGCACTCAGTGCCTGCTGTGAGATGGGCTTGGGGACTTGGCTCGAAAGCAGCAGAGCTCAGGCCAGTGGTGTTGGCTGCCTGCCGAGGGTTAGCAGAACAGAGGGATTCATTGAAATATCCTGCCCTGAGACAGCTCAGGGCTTTGAAAATGCTTTAGGTGACCTTAATTTTGATTTGGGGTGTGCAGTAATGAGCAAGTGGTGTGATGAATGTGTAAAGCTGACAGCAGGCACTGGCGTCTGTAAAGAAATAGGATGTGCAAGGTCAGGAAAGGTGTGCAGGGTGAGGTGATGTTTCAGAGGCAGTGAGCATGCCAGGCTGACTCATGAGCTGAACTGTGCAATAATCACAGGTAATTATTGCACACCAGCCAGGAGAAGGATTTGCATACACACCACGCTGGACCACAGGGCCCATTTGGGCTCTGGCACTCTGCTCAAGCTCGGAGCAGACAGAGATGAGGAGCCATTTCCAAACACAGCCAATATTCTGTTTGTTTCCCCATCCAGCTTCCAGACGTGACATTGAGCCATGATGTGCAACAGTGAGGAGACAGGGAGCTACTSTCTACAGGGCAATGCAGGGCACATGAGGGGCTGTATTCACCCCCTCAAAACATGTCTGCACTACAGGAATGTGCTTCTGAGTCGATACCGAGGAATTCCCTTGTAAACCAATATATTTTTCACTGAAATGTAAACAATGGAAATCCTGAAAAATAAGGAAGCCCTGGACCTCTCAGGCAACACAAGCTGTGGCTCACCAGCTAAGGGACAAGGTAACACACCTGCCTGATTTCCTGTAACACAGAAATCCCAAGGGATTCCTGTTTCCTGGGGGGCAGGTTTTGAAGCTGTGTCCCTGCAATGGGAAAATAGTAGTAACTCCACTCTGGTGCAATTAGGGCCCTTGAGTGACTTGGGTTTAATGTCACCTWCCTCTCCCTTGACCTGGTGCTGATGGTAGTGAAGGTGTGTGTCAATGTGTACAGACACAGTGCAGATAAATTATATCCCAAAGYGTCTCTCTGAATGCAGAGAAGAGCACAGATTTGCTGTGTGTCTGTGAACAGAATCATTGAAAACAGAGCAGATTTGTACAATTCTCGTGGCTGAAGAGCAGGTAAATGTTCTCCTGCACTGGGTAGGGGCTGCTGGAACCTCCTGCCTGCCACTCCTTGTGTCCCCATCGTGCAGCTGCCAAAACCCAGCAGTTACAGGCAGCTCGTGATGCACATCTCAGGGGTGCACCCACCTGTACCTCTAACACAACTTCTCTCACAGCCAGGCTTTTAGATACGTCTGCTGCAGACATGYCTCTTAGTTTAGAGATAGTTTTGGAGATAACCAGCCTTCTATCAGTGTCTTGCATGACATGCTTAGAAAGGGAAACTTAACTGTGAGCAGTAATTAGCATCTGTCCAGACTTATGTGTGAAATGTGCAGTATATAAAGCATATATATGTAATATATATATATACACTYACAATGTATTGCAGACAAATACATAGCACTGTTTCTATGCCTAAGATTTCTAGCAGCACAATATAATTTCAGCTTAAATAATATGAAGATGTTTTCTTTTGGCTATAATGTATATATTTCCAATCTATTTTTAGCTTTATCTGCCTAATTCAGCCACACTGGGGTAGCAGTAATACTTTCTCTTCTTATGATGCTGATTTTATTCTGGTCTCTCTGGCAATAGCTCTGCCTCCCATTCCATGTTTACCAGTGGAAAGTTGGAATATGCTGTGTTGGATAYCGCAGCACCCGAGTGCGTGCCGCTATTCAGGCGGGACAAAAGGAAATGCAGCCTAGTCACGGGTACTGCGGGGAGATGACCAGCGCTAATGATTCACTTTTAAGACCTCAGATCCGTGTCACGGGTAAGTGGGATGAAGCCAGGCATCCAAGATAAACCAATCCCTCTCCTGGACTGGCGGGCTGGCGGCKGGCTCGCTGCCATGGCCCGGGGGTCACGGTCCCGGCGTTCGGGAGCGATGTGACAGCAGAAGCGACGCGTCAACATTTGGGCTGCAGCGCACCACCCCCCTCCGCAGGCTGTCAGGAGAAGGGGTGAGGAGAGGAGGAGCYCCTGCTGGCTGTCGGGACACGACGGGCTGCGTTTTCCTCTGAGTCAGCTGCGAACGCTCGCTGAGCCGGCGGCAGAGCCGGCTGGGGGGTGCCCTGCCCTTCCCTCYTCTCCTCCGCCACATCGTCCCGTCCCGTCCCTTCTCAGGTCCCTGACAGCCCGGGTCCCTGCCGCAGCAGCCCCTGGCAGCCCCCGCAGGTGCGGCTGGAAGGAACAAACCTTGGACAGCATCYTTTTCTCTCACTCTGCTGTTCGCAGACCATCAAAGCCCTCGGGCGCTCGCTCGGTGTCGGCTCAGGAATCCGCGCTGCACCGGGCTGAAATAACACCCGAATAGGCACAGACACAGCTCTCCGTTCAAGCGCARAACAACCTCACAACAGCCCTCGGGGGAGAGGGAAGCGAGTTTTTAACCTTTATGTTCTAGCCCGAGCAGGGAGGTGAGGCGGGGACAGGGACTCGCGGTCCTGCGGTGGCCGAGGGGACCGAGCTGCGGCTCTGGAGCCCGCTGGGGCTGCCCCCGACACCAAAGGCTCGTCCACAGGGGGCTCAGGGATTCACACCGCCGGGGGAGCAGGAGAGGAAACCCAGGCCAGGCTCCTGGTTGGTTTGAAACACGCAGGGTTTTTTAAAATATATTTTTCCTCATGGTTGAACAAGAGGAATTTCAGTGACTTGCAGCTAAGGGTACCTCCCAAATCCCTCCATCCTATTTGTTGACTGTACAAAGTACTCAACTGCTGTTTTTAATACGTGCCAAATTCTAGTAAAGGATAGAAGATTTTGGTAAAAAGAAAGAAGTATATTAATTYTCGTACCAGCATTAACCTCTGTGAGGGAGAAAAAGTGTGGATGCAAGGCTTTTGAAGCCACAAGCTCTCTGTTAACCATGGCTAAACTTGCCCAAAACCAAACTATGCCAAACTCTTAGTCTACAGCATCACAATATGTAGTGTAAAACGAACTCAGCCCTGTATTACTTCTAGACAGCTCAGAGGATGCTTTCCATATACAAAGAGAAACAAAGGCGGGAGCAGAATATGGCACCAGCAGTGTCTGCAGTGCGCACAGAGCCTCTGTGCTCMGGCTTTTGTGTCCGGGGTAGGTCTTTCACCTTTACAGCTACATAACTTTCTCCTTCTGGGTCTTTGGGCATTTCTTAGACAATGAATTGCCTAGGAGGAAGCACTTAAAATTTAATTCAGGTAGGGAAGGCAGYGCACATGAATGATACAGACTCTACTAGCCCTTGTAGACTGCATGATTTATATATTCACTCAAACAGCAGTGAATGAACAATATTATAGCAAGCAATATGCTACTGTGCTGTTACTTCTATGCCTTCTCTTTTTAATGAAGGGGTTTATACCTTCAAAGTTAATTAACTCATTTCTCAAAATCATTTACACATCTGCTTTGTTTTCAGTAAAACTTCAGTTTCTTAACTTCTGAGTTTTATTAAAAAACAACCCAAAATAAACCCCCCCTTTGTATCAGATATGTTATTTCATTTGTAAAGTGTTCAGATGGGGAGTTGCTAATAATGATAGGTTTCATGGGCTGCAGTGTGGCCATCATCTCGCACTGGTAGCTGCTAGAAGGACAGACAGGTAAGTGATGCCCGTGTTGTACTCAGTGTCCCATCACTGCTGTGAAGCCAGCCCAGCCTTGGGGTGTCTGTGGCGTGCACCAGGGCACTGGGGCCCTTTCTGTCACTGGCAGCAAGGTGGAGCACAGGGGGTGCCCAGTTCCTGGCTACACCACAGCCCCCACAGCCTACCTGGCACACCAGCATGTTAGGARGAGCTTTTCCAGCTGACTGTGGGGCCTGTTTCAGTCGCTGCTGGCCAAACCCCTGCCAAGGGGAGCGCTGGGTGTTGTGGGGTCTCAGCCAAGCCCCACTTCACCCCAGGCCTCTGCAGAGCTGTGGTGGGCAGCACTGGAATGGCAGCGCTGGAGAAGAGCAATGCAGGCAGGGCTGTCACTGCCCCTGCTGTGCCACACACGGGGAGCAATCCTGCTTCCTTCCCCTGACGGCCAGACATATAATTTTAATTAAACTATTATTTCAATAACCATTACAGCGTGTGGGCATGGCTTGGGAAGCATTAAACCCAAGGTAAACAAAGAGTGTAGCACTCCATCTGTTTTCCATACCACAGTTCAGCAACATGACTGTTTGGGCAGCACACAGAGCCGAGTACTGTCAGTATTTACTGTAGAACACCTCATGCCAAATTTAGCCTACAAGCTGATCACAGGCACGAGGTTTCATTATTTTAAGTGATTTATTCTTTTCTGATGTGAAGAACACCACTTCTCTGCACCAAATGCTGCTTGTGAAGTCTGCTTTTCCACTTAAGGGATGCTAAGCAGAAGCTAACCAATGAAATGAAGGTAAATTTAATTACAAAAAACATAACGTTCTTCAAAACCAACAGCTCACTCCCTCTCCAACAAGGAAAAATACAAATAGAAACCCTTTGGCAATGCTGAGGAAATATCTGGGGCTGAGGTGAAAGGGGCACAGCTTGACAAGTATGCTGAAAGCTGAATGTGGATTACCCGTGAGTGCAAAAATGAATAAATGTGTTTTATTCCATTATATTAATGAAATGGTTAATTCGGTTGCTATAGCAACAAGGAACAGCCATGCTAAAAAGCTAAAGGGCCATACATAATGCCAGATACAAGGTCTCTCTAATTCTAAAGCTGATTTTCTTAGCCACAATGGAAGGGATGTGTATTTTCAATATCATCAGCTTTTGCATCAAATCCTCAAGCTAATCCAATAAATAGGTTAGTAGCATAAAATAGCATATATGTTGGCACCTCGTAAAACTTATGAAAGGGGTTTACCTCTGCACAGTTGTAGGAAAGGATCCACAGAGTGCAGTGTGGGATGCTTTAACTGCTCTGTGTGTGATGGTGAAGCAGCACACGTGTGACAATGGGCAGCTCCTGCCCTCAGGAACCAGGTGTCTGCAGGGGCAAGGTCTGCAGCGCCAGCCCAGACACCATCCTGACAGCTATTGCACCTCATGGAAAATTGACTGGATATTCTTTTCACCTGTGTTTCATGTGATTTTGTGTAAAAATAATAATTCCATAAGGTTTCAATGAGGAATCTTGCAGTGCTTGCTTTTGTTTAACATGAAAGTCATGGCCAGCGTGACCCACGGTCTTGCCAGCAGCCAGAGGACAGGCTGTAATTACTGAAGTCTGTGCAAAGCAAAGGAAAGAGGAGTGCCCACTCTGCCCTTCAGAGCAGCCTGGGGCAGCCCCTGCACACCCAGGGCTCCAGGGAAAGGAGCTGCTGAGGAGGGTCACGGTGCTGCCCAGCCCCAAAGCTTTCATCAGGCTGGAGCCCTTCACCACAGCACCTCCATTCCTTTGGCTCCCTCGTGTTACACTGAGATTTATCAAACACCACCTCACTCACACAGCCTGCAACAAATAAAAGTCAATACAGTACACTCACAGAGTGGAGAAACAGAACTCACTGGCTCCCCTCATTGAACTCAGAAAATTCAGCCTTATATACCTGTGCAAGCAACATGGATGACTTTTATGTGTAGGCCATCTGATTTGCATGATAAAGGCAGTTATGTTCCTGAGAAGCGTAATGGAGCTCTTTGACAGAAAAGGAACAATTTCATTTCCTTGAGGTCACTTTAGTGTGCTCAAGCTAGAGAAGGGGAGAGTGTATGTGAGTGTTTACTGTTAAGATTTGGATTGTTCAGGGCTTTCTTTGTGCAGAGGTGGTAATTGTTCTCTTGCCAAGCTGACCTCCAGCTTCACTGCTTGATAGCAACAAGAAGCTCTGCTCCCACGTCACAAAAATAATGATGGGCAAATTCAGACCTCCAAGAAAGAAGGGATAAAAGCAGGATCTGTACTCCTGGGCAAGGCCAGCATGGACATTTGCACAAGACCCAGCAGACTAACCTGAGGAAGAGTTATTAAAAATTGATCTGGAGTAACAACTGGAAAGATTACAGTTTCTCAGAAAAGAAAGAAAATGGTAACAGCAAAAACAAAGCAACCCAGATGGCCCATATGCAGACTAATTATATGAAAGGCCCAGAAGCAACTCGGAAGTTACCAATCCAGCTGCCGAGAGCGTCTGCCAGGTTGCCAGATGTTGCCAATGAAAACCTATCTTCCACAGTTCATCAAAGAAGTGGAGCTGCCTGGTGAAGKGAAACCTCTGCCAATAAAATAAATATTTTATCTAAAAAATATTTTCTACTAAGGAATGTTGAAAAATATAAAATTTTAACAATACCTCCAACCCCATGCTACAGTTGATAAATAATGAAATACACATACAGAATATGTTGGCAAKATCTTATTGAGAGGAAATATCTATGCTTAACATTTTATTTCTAAGGCTATAGTCTTGGAATGTGTTAAACAAAGTGGTTTTGTGAGGCACGAGGTTGATGGCCCTCAGCTGGGGTTTGGATAATTTGCCTYGAATCTAGCAAGGTGGCTTTTGCCACCTTGAGATAAAAGGCTTAAAGACAACAAAGCTGGAGGAGCCAAAGGGGAACAGTAGTAGGCACTGGAAGGTGGGGAGGCTGCAAAAATGACACTGAGTCACTCTGTGGCTGCCAAGTCACCTCTCCCACAGCTCCCCCAGGACACAACAAAGAGGAGCAGCAATCCTAGATGGGTAACTCACATTTTGTCCCTACCAAATGTTATGAACTGAGCAAATGGATGGCTGCTAGAAAGGCTTCCTCTAGCAACTGGTAAAATATGTGAGCAAGGAGAAGAATACACCTGCAGGGCTTCAACACTGGAGACACAGCCTACCCAACAGGTTCTTGCAAAGACTAGTTTTAACTTTGCTATGAGATCAAATTAATATTCCATTTTAAATTAGGAAATTCTGCATTTAAAAAATCCTGTGTGATTTTTTAAGTGTGTCTATTAATGTTGCCAATCCAGKGCCTTGGAAATATTATGTCAGTTCATCCTAGAGGCCATAACCCAAACTGCCTGTGTAGTCTGTTAGCGAGGCAAAACATCTCTTTTTTGCAGTGAACGTGTATGGGTGCATTGGGATTCACACAAGCACATTTGGCAGCTTTTTCAAGTAATTCTTGGCCTGCAGAGCATCCACTAAACATGGGGAGCATTTTCTGTTCAGGAATATGATATGAATAAGAATGTGCTACTGGAAGACGAGCCATGGCTCTTCTATCATAATTTAATTTGTCAAACATAGTTYACAGTATTTTATAATAATAATAATCAATAGCACAACATGTCTAAAAACTGCAAGGGCTAGGGTTGGAGGATGTCAATCACCATGTCTTTAATAATACATAATTCCTTAAATGTGCAACTAAATCACTGAAATATATGAGCTTAATTTGGAACCTCTTACACTCTGAAAATTCAGATCTCTTTTTTAATAACCGGCTACAGAATTTGCAGACTAGACCAGATTTTTCTAATTTGTTTTCTTGTTTCTTAAATACACTAAATGGAATGGATTCCCCAAGACCAATGTTAAAAACATATAAATCCCAGGAATATGTCCTTTGTGGCTCTCTCCCCTGCCTGTTCACACCTCACCTCACCCTGATGACTTAAGACAATCCTGCAGGAGACCTAAATGTGGCTATTTCTCTGAGTTCCTGCAACACACAGATTTATTGCCAGTTGTCAGAGTTAGAAACAAATGCATTTGGGAATGCATTTCTTGAAACTGTTAACGGACTTGACAGAACAGGAGTGGGGGAGAGGATGGGTAGTAAGAAAAAAACCTCAATAACATAACYCATTACTCCTTCTTTTGTAAACAAATTATAGTCTTGATTGTAGTCTTGATTCACAAAGAGTGCCTTTTCCTCTCTAAAGATTACTTTATAGCCACTGCAGGATGCCAAATGTCCTGTGACTACTGAACATCCTTGGAAAAGCTCTAACTTTGCTGCCACATTTAGGAGGTACACATGCTTAGATACTGAACTCAGGTCTGGGCATGCAGGATCAGAAGAGCTGGAGAGGCTGCCCAGCTCAGCTGCAGGTGACACAGCTCCTCCTCCTCAGGGCTCATGGTGGGCAGGATGCAGAGTAAGAAGTTCACAGTAACAGCCTGAGAGAAGACAGCCACTTTCCCTTGCCTCTGCTGTCTGAGAACATGAAATGTTCCTTCCAGACGATGTGATTTTGATGTCTTTTTCTGCCCCACTCAAGGGCATGCTGCTTGTTAGGCAGCTCCTCGGCAGAGGGACAAGCAGTACATGCAGAGACTCTCCAAACTTTGTCACCGACATTCACTAAACAGCTTGYTCTTCCTGTGAGTGCCCAGCAGCTCGTGGAAGATAAGAAACTACCACTGCAAGACTAGGAGCTTTAAAGAAGTTCCAAGCAAATATTTTCTAAGCAGTATGACTATCTGCTCCTGTTTCATCTGAGCCTGAAAAATCCACAACGATAAATAGGAAAATTGAAACATGGAAGAGAAAACTGTTAGTGGAGACACTGACTGGAGCCTGCCAAGCAAGCCCAAAGCACCAGCAAACAGTGTTGGGGGAGAAAGGACAATAAATGAAATGATGCTTCAAAATGTTCAAATTTACAAATGTGTGCACCCTGTGTGTGTGGGGGAAGGAAGGCAAAAGGAAGGCAAGTCAAAGGCAGACAAAGAGGTGCCAGAGAGGGGCAAAGAGCATGATACATTCTGCACTGTAGGCAATCAATGGAATAATGTACATGTGAATTAACTCATTAATGGTTCCTGGAGAGAATCTTAGAGATCATGAAACACCAACTGACAAGGCTCAACAAAAAAAAAAAATCTGTTTAGTAAACGCAAAAATAAAAATYGCAAACAAACCCAAGTTGGTTTCAACATTTATTTATAATGCAGTGTACAATTCATAAATCAAGAAACAAAAGGCAGGGTATATTTTTAATCAAAGCTTTTGCTGCTCACAATATATGGTATAAGAAATTGAACTGATAGATCATTYATTATTGTTATGAAGCTAAAGGCTTTATATTCTTAACTGGAGCAAAGCAGACAGCAATATGTTCATATTAGAAAGTTCCTACTGTGAGTGAAAAATGGATTAAAATTGAGATATTGTTTAGTAAGACAGATGAATCTGTATTTATTTTTGGCTGTGAAACCACTACAACCGTACATAGCCAATAAGTACGAGGAAGCAGCACTGGGGGAAATCACCTTGCCAGTCTGCCCTGTGTGTCTTTGTTTGGCAAACGCAGCCTGCAGGGTGTGTAGTCCATTTACACGCAATCAGATCTCTGACCTGAAACGTGTACATTCTGGAACATTAATTGGCACAATTAAAAAGTTATTTAGAGGATGAGCTTGGAGCAAAAAAACGTTGCTGCTTCTCAGAATCCTGAAACCTGAACTTCCTAATAAGCCATTTTAACTGTTTGCAGAGATGTTATAAGTATTCACTGAGGGGGGAAGTAATGATCAAACCACCGATGCAACACACAAATCTGAAGAGTCCAGCATGTGTCAGTGCAAAGCAAATTTATTCTATAAAGTGACTAGTGTGAAAAAGAATTAGAAAGGATTATAAAAATATACTACCATATGTTGCAGTAGTTGAAAGTGATTAATCCAGTTCTTAAATCCTATTTTAAACTCCCTTTCATTTCTGTCTATAGAAAAATAGAAGCCGCATCGCTTTGTTTGAATGCTATGTAGTTAATTAGATCTTCTAAGAAASTCTTTTAAAACTAAATGTAATGTTTAATTACAAAATGCCCTCCTTGAAAACAGTTAGCTTGTACATTGATTTGTAGTTCATTAAAAATGCTTTCTTAATTATATTTCCAGCCAGAAAATACACAGAGATTTAAGAGTCTATARAGAAGTTTTGAAATCACATTATGAATTGTAACAAGAAAGTTACACTTCAAATAGTGGACAACTGACAGCCACGACCACCTTTCTGTAATTTCCAAACTTAATTGTCGTAAAAATAGTAATTGAAAAGCAGCGTTGATTGTAACAGCTATCAATATAGCGTTTTTGAATAGGAGCAGATTTGCAGGCACTAATTAGAAGGCGAATCAATGGCATCAAAGCAGCGCGAAGGTGCCAGGAGCGCGGTGCRGGCGCTCAGCGCGCGGGGCTCACGGCTAAGGGCAGCCCGCGCTTGGGCTCGTAGGGRGTTGTCCTGGAAACCATGCGGATGCAGTCGATGACGGGGCACACGCTCACACACAGGGTGCAGCCTGTACAGCTGTCGGTGACCGTGGGCAGGTGGGTGTCGGGATCAAACTGGATAGCCTGCGACCGGGAATAAACATTATTGATGGCGCTCGCTGCAAAGGTCACCACTGCTCCCATTCCAGCGCCCGCATTTCCTGCGCCACCGSGCTTGGAGACATCTTGGTGTGATTCTGCACTGCAGCTATAGCAACTGTTCCACGGCAGGGAGCAAAACAAGCCCCTCTCCAGACACTGAAATTAGAGAKGTGGGCCAAACTGCACCTCGGCTAAAGGCTGCTTACAAAAGGAGGGCTTTGCTTTGTGATATTTAAACTCCCAGAGGGTACTTCTCCTTCAGATGAAGGAAATATTTCCTAAGACAGCGATGTGCCGGGCATATTGGTTTACAGGAGACACCAGACCACACCTGTACGGCTTCACCATGCCCACCAAAAGGCATTCTTTTGACTTACACTTCCAGCATAGCATAATTAATCTAATTCAATAAACGGAAAAACACAGCTGGTTGTGCCTCATGTGATTACTTTTCTTTGCAAATCTTCGAAAGGGATATTGGAGTTTGGGGCAGGCAGAGCTTGCTTTAGTTCTCACATTCCATGCCGTGAATCCTCATTAGCAATGAGGGTGATAAGTGTATTTGAATGTGAAATAACAATTGCAGTCTCAATGATATAAGCTCCTGCTATAATGGAAATGGCAATTAAAAGCAAAAACAAAAGCATCACACAATGGCAAAAGCATGTAAGTCTAAGAAGTAAGACTAGAAAAGTAAAAAATTTACAAAAGCACCAAAAACAYTGAATAACTACTCCGAAGAGTTTAGGAGGGAACATCAGGTCTGACAGTTGAACTCTGGCAAACAAGAATGCCTTAGCAAATGTGCCTGGCCACTGTCAGCATCTGGGGGAGGCAGGCAGCTGATGGAAGCACTGGTGCTGCTGCACGTTGGCTCTGAAGGCGGATTTGAGGTTTTTGGGGTTTCACTGCTAGGAAAGCACAGAAGTTGCTGTAGCAACCAGCAAGGGCACAAAGTCTGTAGGAACTGCCCTGGATCTCTGAGTTTCAGTTTAGCTTGAGCACAAAGACAGCTCTGGCTCGTGAGTATTTAAGGARGACTCCTTTCTTTCTCTCTCCCTAACAACAATGCACATCTTGAAAGGGAGTTCAAAGAGCGAAAGGAAGTCAGGACTACAGTGCTGACTTTAAATTAAGAAAGGCTTTCCTGTTGGAGTCATACAAGGTGACAGCTGCGTAGAGCAGCATGGCTATTTCTGAAACAAAGGCAAGCATAAAGCAGATGCTATTTTGAAGGTGAGGGGTTTTATGGTTGATTTATTTACAATTAAGAATTCCTTTGCAATTCTGTTCAAATAATTTCATTTCATTTTCTTTAATTAAATAAGGAAAAAGCATCTTTCTTTTGTGCTTAGAAAAACTTCTGGGGGTTTAAACTTTGGTTCTTTCGGTGCTGTTTTTTTTCCAGTCACAGAAAATAAAATTTTACTAAATCTAAACCCAATCTTTTGCTCTCTAAGGGTTATATGAAAATACAATATTCCTGAGAAATCTGACGGAAAGGGAAGAGGTGAAGACTGCAATGTCAAGAAGGAATTTAGACAGTTAAAATGCTACTGTAGTAATTTATTTTGGTATAAATACAGTATTAATTTTCTTCTATCAGTGGAAATAATGTTTGCTCTAACATACTTGTTTCAATTGCAGGAGCTGATTTTCACTGGAAGACTTCTTTCTGTGACTTTACGTAGTTCAAGTCATCAGGCCTATTATTGATTAGACTCAATTAAAGATGAACAAAAACTCATGGTGTCCAGAGAAAACCTGGTGCTCAGTTAAAGTTTTTGTTTTTTGACAAGCTCTTCTCAGACTAAGATGTACAGGAAATTTAATGTAGAAATTATTGCTTTCTGCATATTGGATTTCAGGAAAGTTATGCTAGACCATATTTTGGGCTTCTGAAAGAAAGTGAGTCCTCCTGTACTGCCTTTTTTATTGCACACCAGTCCATGGGGTCCACTGGACACAGCACTGAATAGCACCTAGACATGCTGATATATTTCATACCACTAACTACCATAATGAGCAATCAGAGCAATACTTTGCTGCAAACAGGCGCCTCAGCCGAAAACTGAGCCATTTTCTGGTCACAATGATTTCTRCAAACTTCAACCTGCTGCTCTAAACCCTGGCAGTTATGGTGGAGAAAAGCTCTGTAATTCACTCAAGATCAAAACAAAACCCACCTGCCTGAAAGCTGAATTAGTCTGGTTACTCTGAGGGAACGAGGACTGGGTTTCTTAAACAGCCTTGGGCAATAAGACCACCCCTTTTCTCCCTGCAGCCCCTGGGTGGGAAGGGACATGTTCTTCCCTCTCTCCCTCGTAYTTGAAAAACATCAGGAACTACATTWACTGCATTCAACTTGGGGGTCCTTCATTTYCTTCTTTTAAAATGAACCCCAGCAGCAGTCAGGGTGCTGATGTGGTCTGCACATCCCCCTGGACCAGCACGAGCCTGGGCGCATGATGGGCTTTGAATTCAACCTTTTAGGCATCTGTTTTTACCACCTGCTCATTAACAGAAGGTGAATTCTTCCTTCCCAGCAGCAGAAAGATAACTCATGGTGYCTTTCTGCTAATTACAGCTGTGCTCTTACCTGGTAGCCAGAATCATTACAGGTCATGTAGCATTTGCCACAGTTGATACACATTTCCTCGTCAATCAGAGCCACCACTTGCTCCGTGTTGCACAGATCACCATATGCTCCAATGTACTGCAGTGCTTTTCCAATTACATCCTAGAGGGGAAAGAAAAAGTTATTGACTCGTTTATAAGATACCTAGGCAGTSTCTACAGCTGCACAGGAGTGCTCTCTAGTACTTGAAGTGGACGATTTGGCCATGCATTTTGATGATATTTAGGATTTTTCTTATAAATTCCAAGAGGCTGACTTTCATACCCCCTGTAAAATACAAASAATCTTCCATACAGGCACATTTTGAATGTAGACAGAAGTATGCATTGTGAACAAAGATGCCCTACAAATAGGTTACACATTTAGTGCTAATTTGGCATGTGCTACTGTTTTGCCATGATTGGGTRAAACTTCAAGGAATTCAAAATGAAATGTAAAATAGGAGTGACATGCTACAATCAGATCATCTTTGGTCATTTCTCACCAGCACAGATTGAAGAACTCACAGGAAGGAAAGAAAAAACTGTGAGACAACAAGAACAGCTCTTCTCTCTTTAGCAAGATGCACAAATAACATGATCATCCGYTTCTTGCAAATACTGTACAGAAGTGAGCACTGGGTCTAATCCTGCAAGATCTGTCAGCTTCACAGGGAGCAAATTGTRGCATCAACCTTACACCAGTGCTGCAAAAAGTGTATTGCAGAGCAGCACACCACAAAAAGGAAAACTCTGCTACTTGAATTAAATGCAGAAATGAGTCCAACCTTGCCTTTCTTGTCTGCTAAGAACTTGCAAACCCAGCACTACTTTCTGAAAGAATGAGGTCTACCTGGCCTTCAGCACTGTGTAACAGTATCTTTATGCAAAGAGATAAATTCCTTTGTTCACTGGCTGCAGTATTAGGATCTATGAAGTTGCTCCTAGTGACTGCWGAGGTAGAAAATTGAACCAAATGCTATGCCCAGGAAGAAAGACTGGCAAATTGTACCATTTCCTTGTTCCAAAAACACTCAAATGCTTTCTCTCTGCCAAACCCCATAGCTGCTGCCATGTGAAATACCTTGGTTGCATTCATTCARTGCTAAAAGCCTTCCAGTTCTTCTCAGCAACACGCAGAGAACATTAATGCTCTTTCAGCATAAAACAGCTATGGCACATTGCTAAAGGCAGCGTGATGAGCGTGGACAGATGACTGTGAGCAAGTTATCACAGCTTAATGACTTAACACTCATCACTTGAGCTGTGCAAGCTGATTTTGTGCATGGTCCAAATTCACTGCAAATTCGAAGTAAAATCTGTTTGCTTCAACTACTGTAAAAGGTCAATTAACTACTATGAAAGTGTTTCAGCTAATACTTTCTACTAGAACAAGCCTTGAACACGGAGCCCTTYACTGTGACTCCACTGATGAACTACAGTAACTAAATCCAGTGTGATCTCCTAGGAACTGCTTACACCCCCATCTTTTCATTTCCAGGTCTTACTCAGAAACATTTGTGGATTTACTGGATTTACAGCAGTTTCAGGTGTCTGCAGTCTTTGGTGCCAGCTGAAATACTGTAGTGGCAGAATTCAGCTCCAGCTTGTTTCAACMCTCATGCAGCCTTGTCTGTTGACAATCCTTGTCTTTGAACCTGCTAAACCTGTTTCAAAATAGTAGTTTTTGTGTGATCTATTGCCCCCAGCAATGCTAAGCATCCTTAAGCCTCTCTAGTTTGTATACAGCCCCACACATCCCACTGCCACAAATGCATTCTGTCCACAAGCAATGAGCTGTGTGCTCAAGGATTTAAAGAAATTATGTAAAACCTGCATAATGTACATTTAAGTAGCTTTCCACTGCCTGACCATGTTGCAAAAACATCAACATGGGGAGATTCCTGATAGTGAAGAGCTCTTCAGCCTCCAAAAAGCATGTTTAAAAACCATCGGTAATTTTCTCAGGGAGGTTCTGGACTCACATTTGTATTCTTTAAACGTTGTTTGGATGTTAACAAACCCACAGAGCTCAAGTGGGTTGCAGAGATGGGCTACTCAAATAACCATGGAAGGGAGGGCCTTGCTTGTGAGAGAAGACAAAAAGAACCTTACAATATGTTTAACCTAGCAAGATGAAGGCAGAGCAGGAATATAATGTCTATATATATATATATATGTATACACACATCAGGGAGGAAAAAGAGCTATTTAAGTTAAATGACAGCGTTGGCACAAGAACACATCATTATAAGCCAGCCATGAATAAATTCAAAGCTGGAAATTAGAGAAGGCTTTTTAAATGGGAAAGGAGTGAGGTGGTTAATGCCCTTCCAGGGAAGCAGCTGGAGGAGAAGGGGAAGACAGTCCAAGGTTTAGGGTAGCATTAGACAGCTCAAGAAATGGTTGCTTGAAAAAAACATGATCAAAATTGATTTTTTCAGCTACAAACCTACAAAGGGAATAATGAAAACAATGCATAAGGCACAGTGATTTCTGCATTTTTAACCAAGTCTCACTTCTCACAGCTCAAAAAAAAATACACTTTTGGGGACTTAGAATCCCAAATAGGGAGCATGATGGCACTTTAGAGGCACAAAAGTGATTTCAAAAGACTGTGTCAATGATTTACTGCTCATTTACACTCAATGGTGTTGTGTCTTTTAATCACTTCTTTCTCTCAAGCAAAAACTGAATCTTTCTTCATTTCCAAAGTTTCAAGATACTATTGGCTAAAAAAGCAATGGTACTTAGAAGATGTTCTGCAGGTGCACTCTTTTACAGCATCTCAGAGCTTCTTGTTTTCATCAGATCATAAATKTTTGGAACAAAATAAACAGTGCAGCAAGAAATAATCAGCTTTCACTGTTTAAAGTGGTTTCACTCCAAAAAGCAACAGTCTAAAATGGCACTATGGGATTCCACACTTGGTATATCTCAATGGCCTCCGGATCACATTTGCACTGTTTTCAGATTAATTTTTTTTTTTCTGCCAACTGCCAGACCTGCAAACAGAAGCCAGGTTCTGAAAGTCAAGCTGTGTTCTTTCTGGCTTATGCATTACCAGCAGCAATTAAAAAAAAAAAAAAAAAGAAAAAGCTGGAAGTTAAATTTGGTCTTAAGCTGCACCTTTGAGACAGCAGGGAACCTAGAGTACTCTTTTTGATTACTGCTGTGCTGTCCTCCTCTTCTCAACAAAACAGAACCAAAAAAACTGGRAAAGGAATGTAGTCCTGCAACTGGAACTGTCAGGGAATTCAGTTGCTATGGAGAGAATCAGAGCAGAATCCATTAGTTTTATGTTACTAATGAATACAGAAAAAAATTTGTTTTGTCACTAAGCTAAGCAGAAGCTTAGTATACACAAGGAGCAGATCTGTTCAGCAGGATACTGTTTTTGCAATTCTACAATAGCTGCATTTTAATATTAATGTATCAAACATTTTATAGTGATTAGCTTTTCATTGTTCATCATACTAGTGAACCTATATTTGTAAATAAAGTTTATGGTTAAGCTCTGGTCCTTGCAACCTGCTSTGTCCATCTTGATGCAGATGTTTTTGTAAAAGAGCACACTGTGTTCTGGAGATGATGAACATCATTACAAAGCCATGCACTGTGCAGGTTCTGCATGTCACAAGGCCAGTTCAAAGGGAACACACATTAAGGAGCACCTGCTTTCCACCTGATCTCTTCTGGTTATGAAGGTGAGGTACACTCGGAGAGTAAGAGATGAAAAGGAGMAATGTTAGAAAGAAAACCATGGATTAAAGAATAAAAAGTCACCAGAATCTGAGGATACATAACCAAGGTCAATTTTCAATAGAGTAGCTAACAAAAATACATAAAACTAACTTATCTTGAAAGATTACAGAGGCTTTGCCAATACTTAAAAAGGGCTACAAAAGGGACTCTGAGAYTTAGGGACTTCTAAGCCTTGTTTTCAGTATAACAGTTGCAGTATTAGGGACTTCAAAATAATGAAAATCATATAAGCATACAATATCCTAAGCTGGAAGGGACCCACATCATTGTCCTGTGCACAATCCCAAAAAATCACACTGTATGCCCATGAGCGTTGTCCAAACACTTGGATGAACTTTGTGACATAATTCAATATGGTTTCTGTAATTAAAACTATACCTTGCAAATATATCACAATTCTTTACGAAGACTATGTGAAGTAATCAGTACAAAAACYCCACATCTTAAAAACCCAAAACCCCCAGTAATTTTAATATTTGACCAGGCCTTTGACAGATACCAGTGACACAACAGAGCTCTCAAATTAACTAGCCATGAAGTGGCTAAACAGAGCAAAAAATAAAGGGCTGGAATATAATAATAAGTGTTCAGAAAACGTAAAATATTAGCACAACAAAGTGTCTCAATTTTCTTCTTCAGCTGTCATGGTGTTTAATATGCCTGAGTACGTTTCAGGAGAAGATTTGAAGCAGGAGTCTCTAGCATTGATACAAGCTTTCATTTAAACTWAATTAAAGAAAATCCAAGGAACTTACAGGTATTTTATAAAACTAGATGAACAGGTGCTACCACAGTGAAAAAACACAGTTTGACAAGTAGCTTATCAAAGTAAGTAACTTTTGGCGATCTTGCCAACAGATCCATTCTAGATAAAAGAAAGCCACATGAGAAAACATGGTAGGAGACACCTCTGACAGCTCACAGAACTGTCCTGATCAGAGGCAAACAAAATGGCAAGGTGTTACCACAGAAAATAGCTCCATAACTACCTTAGTGCTGTTGTTCTAATTAATCAGCCCTGATGTGGAACACAGAGTCATTCCAGCTTCACCAACAGGAGCACAGTGCCCTGGAGCACTGGGCAATGATTAATGGGATGGAATTTAACAAGCCCAAATGCCAGATTCTGCACTTAGGATGGAGTAACAGCAGCCAGAAATACAAGCAGCAGAGGACTGGCTGGAGAGCTGCCCTGCAGGAAGGATCTGGGTGGGCACAGCTCAGTGTGGTCAGCCTGGACAGCCCAGAGGGCAAAGCCACGTCCTGGGGGCAGCAAACACGGCATGACCGGCCAAGGGGTGACCATGCCATGGGTGCTGCACTGCTGGGACCTCACCTGGCCTGCTGCTCTGGGCACCACCACTTCAGAGGATGTGAGGGCATTTGAATGCATCCAGAGCAGGGCAACAAAGCTGGGGAAAGAGCTGCAATGTCCTGTGAGGARCAACAAAGGACTTCGGGCTTGCCTAGTTTGCAGTTTGCCTTCTACAGTTTCTAAACAGCCTCAGAGTCCCAAAAATGAGGGGAGACACGCGGGGTTCCACCCGAGATATGCCACAGCTCCACATTTCGATGAAGATTACAGGATGGTCTTTTCCAGACAGGCAAGCACAAGGTAAAACTACTCATATTAAACCACACAGATACATGCCAGGAAGGATCCAAATGACACAATGGCAAAATAGTTATGGCAAAATAGTTATGGCAAAATCCTACTTCAGTATTCCTCACGTCCCAAGAGGCTTTCAGAGATTTAGCACAGCACTGGACTAACTGTGGTTTGGCTTTCAGACAGGTGCTTACACATCGGCAAAAAGAGACTTGCTTACATGTATGTGCAAAAGACCATGTAAATGTACAAAAAAGGGTGAAAAATACTTCAAACACAAGGAATTTAAACTTGAGGATCTCTGTGGATATTTTTTCCAGCAGGTGGAACAGCATGTCATGCCCTAGCTAAGACAGCTATGCCAGAATGTTTGAACTACCAAACAACCTCTACAGCAAGACTTCTGGAATAAAAAAAGGAAGAAATAAAATAAGCAGATAAATGGTGACTGAATATTGTGATATAGGCCCTGAAGGACAAAGAGGCAAATTATTAGGAAGAAAACACAGGAACATATAAGGAAAGAAATTAAAGTAATAAGGAGGTAACCTGAGGTAGGCAAATACATCTGTGGGAGCTGTACAAAACTGCAACTGAAAAGATCCAGGGCACAAATATCCACATCCAGCACAAATTCGGATATTACAGGTATGTGAGGAAGGAATAAACAACTCTGCTGAATATCAAAATATGCTGTTTAAATTAATAGTGAAAAAAATAGAGAAAAGCCATGGGAAAAGATATMAAAAAATAAATTAGATTTGGATAATCACAGAGGGGTTTAAAATTGATAAATGAATGGCAATTTGACAGCATGTGGAATTTATATAAATGTTAGAATTTACATATCACCAACCCAACAGCCAGTTAGGCAGATGAGGAAATTTTGGGGAGGCGTCAGGAAATTTGTAGCAACTCTCCAAAAATACAACCAGGTAATGCAGGGGTCATAGCTCTTCCAAGGGCACCTATCTCTCCTTTAGGTGCTGGAATGGTTTCCAGGGTGCCCCCAGAGCTCTCTCTTTGCCAGGCTGAACAACCACAAGTCTCTCAGCCTGCCTACACAGGAGAGGTGCTCCTGCTGTTTGATCATCTTGGCATGCTCTGATGGTTTTCTTGCAGTGTCTGACCTTGTCCAGGAGCTACTGTTTGTCCCTGCAGGCCTCTGGGAATGTTCCTGACACCCTCTTTGTTGGGATGCATCACTCCTGAGCCAGTRGCCCTGGCAGACCCTGGGCAGCTCCCAGCAGCTTCTCACAGAAGCCCCATCTCTATCATCTCTCACTGCTGCTTTTGTCACAGTGGTTAAAACATTCCCTTCCAAGGAGATGGTCAGACTGAATGACAGCCACRAGTCAGCTTGGCCAGTGCCTGTCTTCTTGTAATTCTTCAGTCACATTTAACCAGGCTGTGAGGAAGATGCTAACCTGACTTCTCTGGCTGAGAAGCTCCTCAGACACCACTCAGAAGTATTCAATATCTGAGTAAACAAAAGTTTGTGTTTGAGGGAATTCATTTTCCTCTTCCCTGCAGTAGGGTCTCTTCTTTTTAATCTATCYCCTACTACTTGGTTCTTTTTTTCCTTTTTTACTTGGAGTTAGGGATGATAAATTATTGACCTCAATATTTTTAGTGGTTTTTTTTTTCCCTAGTCTTCATGTCTGCTTTTCCCTCTTGCTAAACTTTCCCCTTCATTCAGTTTATTTGCTTTTGGATGGTATCAGTTTTTTGGTTTTCTGCTGTTTTCAGAAGCAAGCCATCTCATTGAAAATGCAGTTATTGGCTGTTGCTTCTTTTTTCTCTTTTTCCCTACATCAATACTCTCCCTGCAAGAACAGAACCATGAAACCTCTGAGGTCAAACAGGCTTTGAAAATGTTCATCATAGTGAGGAAAAAAGACATATTGCTGTACTTTGGAACTTTTTGTATATATATAGAGGTGAATCTCAGCACAAGAAGAGGGAAGGGATTTTTAAAAGCATGACATATATCAAAATAAGCAGTCCAAAAACCCGAGAGAGATCTACAGAAGTGGCAAACTAATTAACTTAAACAGGAAGATGATTCAAAATTTCCCTGACTGGTTTTGCCACCCTACCAGTTAGCTTGGAATACTGGATGTATTGGTGAACTGCAAAATACTCTTGGGAATTACGTGGCTTTTTGAGCCACTGTTCATGTTGTATTTTATGCTTGGCCTTACTGTTTCAAGATTCCTGCAGGTCTGAAAATGTAGATATCTGATATTCGCCCATTTATGAAGAAGACAGTCAACAAGATCAACAGATATAATTTTCATGTTGCTTYATAAATGGTCTACATGAGAATCCTGATTAAAAACAAAAAAAAATTTGCCTACTTCTTTTTCCTGTTCAGACTTGAGGTTTAAGTAAGCTCTCAAGTGAACAGCTAGAATAATTAGCTCATGCTGTTTCATTTTATTGATATTTATTGACTACCTAAGGGAAGGGAAAAGCTTCAATGTATGGATTATGCAGTAGATAGGGGTCACAGGTTTTATTTTTACCTTGACATTTACTCATTGTAGACAGTGGATCAGCTACTTAGACAAACATTCTCCAGCTTTCAAAGTTCAATCTCTAAACCTATGACACAGCTTTTCTATGTACTGAACATTGGCCTTTGCCATCGATCCTACATGAGGGATGGAGGCATTTAGCACATTGCAATAATCAAAAGGGATCATGCAAAACAGCTCCCACTGTAGCATTCAAACAGAAAGAAATTCTAAACAGCTCTGCTTTGTTCTTCAAGGCATTACCCCTGCTTGATCTGCAGCTACTGTTGCACTGCCTGAATATCTCCATTCTGAAAAATGACATTAGGGAAATACCTATACATGTACATCTCAAATCATTTCCCATCGATTTTGGTTAAAAGCTAGAAWGTCTGCATAAAGAGTTGTCTTTGATGCCCTCTAACAAGCTTAAAAGCAGTAATAACCAACTCAAAGTGCTAGAAATGACTGTGCATGTCAACTGCCTATCATTTCTTATGCATGTATTTTTGTTACCTTGATTGCTGGAATGGGCTTCTTMGGAACAAAGTGCTTTTTCTCGGGAAGCACACCAGCCATGCTCTGTGCCTTCAGCTTAATCTTGTTCTCAGCTATTATCTTCTTGCGTTGCTCCAGGTAAGGCCCAAAACTYGGTAGTTTCTGAAACAAAAATCATAAACAGGATTATGCTTAGCAAGCGGGTGTAGTAAAAGATGAGTCTGATCCCAAGGGTGAGACCTTAAGTCCACGCTGACTGCAACTTGCTTCTTATTCAGGAAGCTGAAAYTGAAATCAGTAAGACTGCACTAGAGTAAGAAGTGAATAAAAATCAAATATGAACGCTGGGATCTGACTTGGAAATATATACTGAATATTAAAATATTAATATCTCACAGCAGAAAAACAGCTGAATTGCAGGTCAGCATCCAACAGTCTATTATTTCCCCACTGCATACTTGCTTGTATGGAAAAATGTATCATGTTAAATAATTCAGATGTGTAACTTTATTTCTGTTTTATTTTATACTACATGTAAAGGTATCATAAAATTATCAGTTCACTTAGAAGGGTTCCACCAGCATTTAAGATCATTTGTATCACTATCTGAATATATCAATACATATTTTTAAAGTTTACAAACATGTATTTGGCAATGTGATAACAGAAGGCTGTTTTGACCTGTCAAAGTAAGGCTAACAAACACCAAAGGAACTGAAACACTTTATAATCTCCTAATGTACCTCTGTGTCCCACTTGCAATCTTTTCTGCAACATTTAGTCCTTGAACCCAATTAGGCAAACTCTAGAGGAAGRTTTCACTGAATTGCAAGGCTCATGTCTCACCCAAGAACATGAAAGAGCTGGATCAGATTTCYTAAAACACTCATCTTCCTGAAAAAAGTAATTCCTTTTTCTTACCTAGCAGAGACATGGACAACTGCAGTGTGCCACAATCACAGATTTAGGTGAGCAAAAAAATGGTAGAAAAATGGATTTTTCTTGATGCAACAGACCATGCCCTTCCTCCCCTGAAACTAGTTCCTTATTCTGCAGAAGTGTTTTATCCACCTAACGAAAGCCTGCTCAGAAGCTCCAGCAGTAGTGAGAAACCAGCAGGTAGTAACAGGGGACACATAGCCTGAGCAGCTGCTGGCATTAATTCACGCTAATAATACAACCTCAAAGAGCATATCCAACAAGATACAGTACTGCTGTGCTTATCAATTTTTTAAGAGGGAATTTCAATGTGAATTTTAAACCCCAAATTATTAAAAAATTTACAAATTATTATTTTTTAAAATGAAGTAAATCCAGAAGAGGTTACCCTGCTCTTCTGCTAATCCTTAGGAGAAATATTCCTCAGTGAGCTCTGTCAGTCACAATACCCAACGTTGGGATTTYAGCCTTCTTGCTATGACAAATAAAAGCTTTCGTGGCTGCTGGGTTTTGGGCACTCTGAGCATACAGCCAGAGGGGGAGGTCCTTGAAACACTTCCCTGCTTCTGAGATTTGGTTTGTGGTCTCAACACATTCCTAACAGACTGAAGGYAAATAAGACAGCAAAAGCAGAACTATTTTAAACAGCAACACAAGCAGAAGGAATAATTTGATAAATTCCAATCTAATCATTAGGCTGTAAAGCATGCACATAAAAACTCAATTCTCTATAAGACTTTTAGAAAACCTAAAACTTTTAGCAGAATACTAAAAAGTACAAATCTGGATAAAAGGTGTTCTTGCATGTCTACTAGGCTGAATGAATTAGAAATATATTTTTGGCTATGAGTAAGTAGTAGCTGTGTCACTGAAGAACTATTTCCTCTCCATAATTTATGTGCTGATGCCAACAACTTTGGCTTGAGAGGGCAGGAGACCTGATGACAAAGCGTTTTTGGATTCTTTCCTGTCTGGCCAGGAATTGAATTGCTGACTTTGAGAGTAGGTAGCAAAGCTAATTTTGCTGAGGTTTTAACTGAAGCAGTAGAGAGAGGAGACAGTTGTTCACAGCTTAACTGATTGAAGATCATCTTTGGGAAGACCAGCCAAATTTTGGCAGAATAAATCCTTTACTTTTCTGTTCTCTTAATATATGCCAAATCTCCTAACTTCTACAGACACAAACACTAAGAGTACTGAAATTAAATAGGTGATCAAAGGACAAGTGTGGAAAAAGAATCCATTTTTGCATGTAGGTGAAAAGTGAACAACTACAAAGATTATTAATTTTCATAGTCGTGAGATGGAAGCATTTAGATTTTTACACCTAACTTAGCTGCTAGCTGGAAGGTACAGCAGGAATTTTGAGAAGGGTGCAATGACTTCATTTCYGTAATTCAGATGTTTTGTAATGACATGCGTGCAGTTAAATTAAACCATGTAATCCCCATATTTTAAAAAGAAATTATGATTAATCTAGAAAACTGTMATCCAATCTTCATCTTTGCCGTGCACTGTTGTTTTTCCATCAAGAACTTGCCTAAATGGAATTTAAAATAATTAAGGAAACACGTAGGTCTTGGTCCAGGCTTGGGCACACACACAATGAGSTTCCACTGACTTCACACAAGGTGACTGTGTGCCCATACAAATGGCCTGGTTATTTCGTGTTTGGGGTCTAGCAGTTCACAAGCAGCCAAGCCAAATTTCATTAAACAACACTGAAAACCAGCAATCTTTTCTATAGCAATAAATAATACATGAAAATGTAGCCTCRGGAGCTTAGGAAGGACTTATTGATGATTCCCCTTATGAGTAATGCACAGACATGGGGAATGCTGAGGAGACTGCTTATTGTTCAGAGCTGTGGTTTCAAACATTTTGCAGTCAAAGGCCATACGAAATGGCAAACAATATTTTAATGAAGTGTGCTATTGGATATAGTGAAAGTGGAAAAATGTTGAAATAACTGCAAGAGAGATGGATATTTAAGRGATTTTAAAATTAAATCCCCTCCAAACATTGTAGGGGATAACTTCTTAAGCACAGGGGGGATTTAACAACAAAATTCCCAAGCAAAGCACAAGCACAGAGCTTGGTGTGTTTAACTCGGTTTACTTTTGAAATCTTTACACAGTGTTTTTTTGTTTGTTTTTTTTTTTTTTTTTTTTAATTTGCAGATATTCCACTGTCACTAAAATCTCCATACACTGATATCTTTGTCATATAAACATCTGCCTAGGAAAAACAATTAATATGAATATGTGGAGCATAGCAAGTGCTTAGAAGATTGCAACAAGCAGAGTAATTAGATAATTCTTGTCTACTTATATATCTGTATCAGTGATGTCTATAGCTGCATTATTTGTATCCATCTGTCTCTATATAGACATAATTCAATGTGTTTGTACTGGAAGGATAACATCAAGAATGGAGTCAAAATAAATATATTAAGTGGAATTATTTCATTGTTTATAATTGTATTATTACAAAACTGGAAGCTTGAAATATTTTGTTAGAGTATTTTTGCAGAAAGAAAACAAAAATCCAAATCCTCCCCCCACCTCCACTTCCAAAAGCTGCCTTTTAACTGATGAACTGTATAAATCTTCAGCAACATTGTGATTTTTGTTTCAGTACTTTCTCCGGGGATTCATCATTGATGGATTTGTTCTTACAAAAAAAGCTAAATCCTGCTCATTTAAAGATAACAGTATCTTCCACTAAACCTGTCTCTATTCAGATATAAAAAAGCATTACCCTGCCAATAGAGAACTGACAACTTAATGAATCAACAATGAAACCTTAAGCCAGAGAGCTTTAAGGTGAGTAAGTCTGTTTTGATTATAATTTATTCATGGATCAATCTAAAGGTAATTGAGCGTATTATGAACTGAAAAAGGTGCTTGTTTCCTAATGGCTAAAAGTAGAGAGAATGCTCCACTCCAGACTGCTGCAATTTTTATGAGCACAGGAGCAAGCCACCTGAGCAGTGGGAAGGATGGTGAACAGGGCASTGCAATCCACATCAGTCGACCCCGACTCGATTTCTGGAAACTGATCTGATCCTTACTCTGGGGAAATCTATGGATGTCTCCATGATGGAGTCATGGGCTGCTTATTTGGGACCTGTCTGCTGCTAAGGGGCTGGATGCCATCTACTGTTAGGAGACACAGATTTCAGCTGGCACAGTGCACTGGGTGTGCATGGCAAGGTTTTGGTAGTGGGAGGTTACAGGGGTGGCCTCTGGGACTCGCTTCTCCTGTGTCTGATGGAGCCAAGGGCAGCTGGCTCCAAGAGGGACCTGGCCCTGGCCAGGCTGAGCCCATCAGCAGTGATGGGAGTGCCTTTGGGATCACAGGAATGCACCAGAAACAAAAGGAACATCAGGGAAAATGTGGGCTCCCTACGGAATGGGAAAAGGAACCTGGCAAGGGCTTGCAGAGCAGGCTGAGTTACTGAACACCACCTTTGCAGTCTTCACTTCCCAATCCAGCCCTCAGGAATCCTCAACCCAGGACACCAGGGAGAAGGGCTGGAGAAAGRAAGTCTTCCCCTTAGTAAAGGAGGACTGGCTTAGAGACCATTTAGTCAAATTTGACATCCACAAKTCCGGGGACTCTGATGGGATTTTGATACCCAAAAGTATGAAGAACTGCTGGAGATCACTGCCAAGCCACTCTCAATCATCTTTGAAAGGTCATGGCAGTCAGGAGAGATGCCTKAGAACTGGGAAAAGGCAAATGTCACACCGGCCTTCAAAAAGGGCAAGAAGCACACAGGGAAGGAACAACCAGCGAGGCAGCCTCACCTCAAACCCTGGAATGGCTGATCCTGGAACCATCCCTAAGCACCGGGAAGACAAGAAGGTGATCAGGAGTAGTCAGCATGGATTCGCCAAAGGAAAATCATGWTTAACCAACCTAATTGCCTTGGTCCACAAGCCTGTTATTTTTTTTCTGCCCCCTGTCCAGTTGAGGAGAGTGATAGAGCAGCTTTGGAGGGCATTTGACATCCAGCCAGGGTCAGCTCACCATGCACAGGTAAGTATCATCATAAACCAAAAATAAGCAACAGCCTCCTTACAGTGCTTTGGTCAATTTGAACTATATGCTAATGAGATGGCAGCAAAAAGAACACTGGAACAAAGTAATTTTAATTGAAAGATTTTAAGGCAGAAGTGGTCATGAGGTAAAGAACTTACATAAATAATTCCAGGGATCACTGGCTAATGGACATTTTGGGTAGYTGTATCATTTAGTGATGTAACAATAGAGGCAACATAGTAAAAAAAATACTGTTCCTCTCACGAGTGCAGAATTTCCCATATTGAATGTAATTATCTAATTCCTTTTATACTTGAGTGTTGTCTCCAGCCCAAGGAATGAAGGTGTGTATGAGTTTATTCTCTAAGTACCTCTTTTGCACTTTCAGTGTGTAAACAATTTTAAGTGACACAATGTCCCTCATGAATCTGGAAATGAAACTGAAGCCAAATTGTCTTRTTTTGTGTACTTTATATTTTTGAAGTGTGGAAGTCTCTCCTTGCACATAGCAAAAATAGAGWACAAGAATAAAGAGTGAAAAATGTCTGACAAACTGCTTAAAGAGAGTACAAATTTCACTGCTGAAATATTCTCTGCTGGTTGCAGTGGAAATGCACCAAACAAAGGTCCACATATTTAAAAGCTATGTAAATAGATGGATAATTGTCACAGCAAAACTTTGCCATGTAATGGCAAGCACTAACGGGCTTTAGAAATCAAAGAGGTGACCCCTCTCTATGGCTTGTTTTTCTGAATAGCTCTCCCTCAGAAGACAGAATAAAGGAAAACACAAATTCTGTAAATGATTGGAAAGGAACAAGTGGTCAGCTACCTTGGCAGAATGGCATGGTTGAGATTGGGGAGAGTGTCTTGAGACCATCCAGTCCAAATCCCTGCTCAGAGCAGCAGCAGCTTCCATCAGTTTCTCTGTGAGAGGCAGTGCTGAAAGCCCTGCTAAAGGTAACACCTCCTGCCCTCCTCTAATGCACCACACAAGTCATTTCCCCTCCATAAATCCATGCTGACTACACCTTTCCTATGAATTACAGTTGATCTGTGGTTGGTTTTGCTGTCCTCCTCAAATTCCACTCTCTTCTAAGTGAGCAGAAAAGATGGGCAGCCTTTGCTGCCATGGCTGGACTACATCTGGGAAGGTTTCTCACTGGGGAGACAAACAGCAAGGCAGGTAAAATCTAAGAGTGAAACACCTTGGGAGGCAATGCAGCCAAGTGACTTCCTCAGACACAGGTAAAGGGGTGAAGATTGCAGGCATGAATGAATAGCTTTGAAGAGAGTAAAACAGGTGAAGAAGGATCTCTGAAAGTGGGAGCATGGTATGAAAAGGCAATCAGAAAAGGGAAACATGAACATTTAAGCGAGGAAGACAGCTGCCCTGCCCAGGAGCTACAAAAATTTAAATCACATTTATATAGGTAATTTTATATATCCTCAGCACATAGGTTTTAGCAATGTTTAACCTCCATTTGTTCATGGAAAACTTCTTTATGTGATGTACAAAGTTTTCCAGAGAAAGCAGTTCCAATTTTAATCCTTTTTTCCCTCACTTGCTTCTGAATCCTTATTTATTCTTTCTAAAGTCAAATGTGCTCAAAATGTCTGTATATAATGAATCCTTATTACATACTGCATGCATATGTAATACTTCCATGTACATACTTTACCCTGTGCTACAATTTCCCTGCAGTGGTCTGCCTCCACTCTCTTGCAACTTTACAACAACAACAACAGAAAGATCACTATAAAGTGTCCTGAAATGGTATCTGCTTTCCTCCTTGTTCTCAGAGAATACAATGAAACATGACTCCAACATTTCCAGAGAGAAAGAAAACACAAGGTCCCAGTAACAAGAGCAGCACCAGTAACAACAACAAAATCTTGTCACAGTGTCAAGGTAGCTTGTGCTCCTTCTGGGAAAACAAAAAAAACAAAAACACAACAATAACACCAAAGCTGAATCCTTTTCCTCTGAAGGTGGCAAATAACGCACATTTTCATATTCATAGATATATGGAGGGAATATTTTGCACAAGCTTTCCCCACGGGTAAACTGCTTAACTAATGAAAACAATGTATGGCAGTGGAGAAAGCGAAGCTGTGAATTCTTTTTCTGTGAGATATTCTCATTCTTACAGACATTCAAAGCTAAACCCTCTCACACGGCTGCTGGTCTCTGTGTCAGTCCCACACCCTGCATGGACAGAGCCCACAGCACTGAGGAGCTGGCACTAGGAGCTGGCACTGGGGCTCATGCCAACAGCTCCAGCAGGGAGTCCTGCAAGAGTCATCCCCACAGCACAGGGCAGATGTGTCCTGCACAGGATGGGATTCTTCACTCTATCACTTTCCTGATGGCAAGTTTCTGGGGCCAACATCAGTTGCTACAGCCTCTGGAGCTGCTGAAGTTGCACCAGCAAGAAGCCAAAAGAACTCTGTCCCTTGTTTTAAAGGCTTCACACATTCTCATGGTTCTGTTTCTTAGAGCTGAGACATTTCTGGCATCACTGCCTTTAACGAAATGGGAATGCCATTGAAATAAAGGACAGAACACAATTATTCAGGGGAAAAAAGGAACCCACAACTCTGCCTTTCAGTTATTTTCATTGTTTTTCTTGGAGCTTTTATTTGCTTGGTAAACAGCACTGTCTGAGTAATCTGCAATTACTGCACATACACTTGTTCTGTAACCTCTGCTGCCCACACTGTGTGTGTATATACCATTGCACTTAGTTACTCAAGCACTCTGCCGGCTCTTTAAACCACGATTATTTAAAGTGGGTGAGCTAACCCTCGGCCCTTCAGTAACTCTGTGACTTAACAGAACAATAATGTGTGTTCTAGGAAAACACACTGCAGTGACCTTGCCATGAGAGACACAGTGCCATGCTTCAACATGTAGATAAAAACTTAACATACATACATACTTAGAATACATACTATAAATACTTAAAATAACAATTATTTCTTCTTCCGTAATTTTTCTAACACTGCCAAAATTTTCTCTTCTAAAAAAGTCCAGAAATCCAGCTCCAAATCAGAAACAAATTATTCTTCATGTTCTAACTCAAATGTTTGGTTTTTAGCAGGTTATATACACCAAGTGAGGGAAAAGATTTTAGGATTATAAGCTTACTATAGTGCAGCAAAACCTTACATGCTACAAATGTACTGAAGTCATGAAATATTCATCAATAAAACAAAAAAGAGTTAATATTTGAAGCAAGCTTAGACATTTACAATCAAAAGCCAGGATGACATAGATGATAAAGAAAACGTTACCTTCTGGGGTAAAGAAAAGAAGATACTGATACACATTACTGTGCTACTTCATGAACATCTGGCAGTCTGTCATTTAATAGACAACAACATCTTCTCTAAACAGAAGAGACTTGAATTCATCAGGGATTCCTGTAGTACAGTATGTGCTTAACTTAAGTACCTGCTTTCTGTGATTTCCATAGATTACCATATTCATGACACTGTGGAGTGAAAGCATTCTTCTCACTCTCTAACCAGAACATGGAAAAGAAATTAAAACATTGGCAGGCACTTTGTCTCCAGTTTGTTGGACACGTGAGGAAAGGACTTTCCACCCATTTATGCAGATGAAATCCTGTCAGCTAAGCAGCAGCATAAAGAAGATGTCAGCAGAATGGCTATTAACAAGTATCTGTCAGGCAAGCAAATATAACTATATTCAAATGTATTTAGGAAACAGGAATCAGTATCAGTTGAGCCTTGAGTGTTGGAAAAAACTTTGTTCAAACAAGATTTTTTACTTTTACTGATCAGTAAGTAAAAATAATCAGTCCAGTATTCACATTTTCCAGTGCATCTATATACCATTTGTACGCATCTCTATATGGATTCATTATATCCCTGGTGTAATTTATGTGATCACATGGAAAATGCCATTGCTAGACACTTTCACTTACCTTCTCCAAGCTGGCTGGTAACTGAGCTGTTGAGACCATTGCTAAAATCATCTGTTTCTTTGGATTTAGCCATTCTCTTCTAGGGGTACATGTACTGAGGATATTGACTCCAGCAGTACCTGGAAAACTGTTTGTTTTCTAGGCCCTTTCAAAAAACCTTCAGAGATACCAGCTAGGCTATTAAAAGGAAAGAATAAATCTTTTCTTACTGCCATGAGAAAGCATGGATATCCTTGCTGCTACGGCTACTTCAGTGTTACCAACTGACCTGTCAATCACAGCTACTGCTGACCCAGCAAGGTGAGCATTAAGCTGAATTTGCTAATTCCACTTGTGCTAAATGAGCTGGGTCAGGCACCAGGAGCAGCAGAGCCCTGTTTTGAGAATGGTGAGGGCCAAGGAAGCTGCACTGAAGCTGCCTACATGACCTATTTGAATCTGTTCAAGAGCTCCTTGAGCAACTCAACATGACCACACAGCCCAGCAAATTACCCCTGTGGCCAGGAAGAGGTGAAAAGCACAAATATCTGCATCTGCCTTGGCTCTTCCACACTCCAAGCCAGTGTGGTGGAAATACAGCTCTGGACACCCCGCAGTACTTATTCACAGAAAGCCTATGTGTGCACCATATCAAACACACACACTGCAGTCAGCATTGCCCACCCAATCCATGCTCCTGGGCAAATGGGAGACTAAACAGAGAGGGCAGTCAGCAACCTGCTGAGGATTTCAGTAGAATAACCACTATCATTCAGTAAAATAACCACTGCTTCCCCTGAGTGCAAAGAAAGTGCATTTCCCCCATTGCTTCTCCCCCATTTCAGCTGTAAATTTGCTTATCAAGTACTTTCTGTTAGCAATCAAACCTTCCTAAAGAGGTAAGAGCCTACACTTTTCCCATCTGCTGGATCCTTTGCAGATTTTTGGTTTGTTTTGATTTTTGTTTACCCTGCATTTTGTTTTGATGCATTTTTTTGGATGGAAACTCCAGACTTATTACCAAAGGTCTATACTGTAAACAGCATATAATTTCAATATATCTAGAAATAAACTCCACTCTTCCCTGGTAGACTACACACTGCATGACTGTATGTACATCATTGCACTAATAGATTACTTAAATGCAAACCACTGCTAATAATTCCTATGTAAGCCTTCTTCCACTTCAGATTCATTGTAATCCATCTCTTATGGCAGATGAACTACAGCACTTACCCTCCTCCTGCACAGACTACAATACTTTCCCTCATTCATCTCTCACACATGTAATCCTTCCATCTCTACTTCACACAATCCTAATTTAAATGTAAAGTATTCAGCGCAGACAAAAGAGCTCTAGTCAACTCTTGCAGTTATGACCAAGGAGCCTACCACTGCCTTTTAGTCTTCAAATTCAATAATACAATGCTTTTCATCATCACCTCAATATCCTAGACTCGCTAAATCTCATGCTAAGAGTCATAATACAAATAGTTCTAGCATTAATAGCAAGTACTTCCACCCTCAATAGTCAAAACTCCCACTTCAGCTGGTGAGAGGAAGGATGAGACAATGCTGAATAATCTCCTATGAAGAGTTTGGATATTCTGGTTTGATTAAAGCCTTTGAACAGTTCTGAAAATGTGACAAAGCAACACATAACACGTGACATTGAAAAAAAAAAGAATATAGCTAGATGGAAAAATTGGAATGGTGCACTACAGGAAAGGGATAATGAATAATTTGTAAAATTTCAAGCTATTAAAACTTTTAAAGAGATCTGAAAAGAAATAAGCAATTGCTAAACACTTACAAATTAATATTACATCAAAATTATGAATAAAATACAAATAATACACTGCAAAAGAGAGCTTCACTAAACTGATATAACTGCTTCTTACATCAAGTAGTGAGGAAAGAACACTATCTAGGTACTAAAGTAACCGACACTATACAGAAACCTAATGTATGAAACCAGAAGAGTCCTCCTTAGAGTCCAAGTCCCCCACAGTGCCTCTCTTGCATATTTATCTGTCTTTATAACAGCTAAAGTATCTAAAGTATCATTATATTCTGAATATGGCATTACAATGGTCACATATTCTAAAAATGCTAATTTGATTAGATTTTCACTCAAGTCAATCAGAGGAAGAATTTGATTTTTAAAAATCTAACATGCAAATCATTAGAAATACAGATCACAGGCATACATCACTGTACTTCTAAAAACTATCTTGTTTAAATTACTGTAATAGCTTTAAAATGAGTTCTGATCATCTTGTTACTGCAAGACTTCTCTAATTTGTATGCATAGTTAGGTTTGTACGGATATGCATTCAGCCTGCCCTGTATTATTAAGTATAACCACAATCACATATTGCTTGAACAAGACATCCACTTTTTCCCTGCTTGTGTGCTCCTGGCAGACAAAGGTGATACACGAGCCTTTCCTGATCACTCTGCACTGTGTGCTCACTGTGGGCTGACATGGCACAAGAAACCACACAAATGACACTTGTGAACAAACTCTCCCACATGGCTCAGCATCCAGGGAGTTACACTGACTGAGCTGAAGCCTCCACGCAGTGTCTGGGGGAGCCAGGACCACCCTGACCCTCCCTTCTCGGATGTGCACACCTGACTTCATTCCAGGAGCTGCACGTGTGCGATGCAAGCTAAAACAGAGCACACAGTGCACACACCTTTTGTGCTGCTTCAATAAACTGTCCTTCCCCAGCCATTCTGCACTCAGTTCCAGACACCATAACCACAGGATAACCTCTTCAGACATGAGTGATCACACAAGCCCTACAGAGCTTCATTACTCCAAATTCTGCCATATCTGAAAATCTCATTCACATTCAAATTGTAGAAACAAAATGATTTTTATTTCTTGATATAATTCAACTTGCTAAAATTATGCCAGATATTTATGGTGATTCAATCTACAGCTCAAAAAAAAAAAAAATCTCTGGCCATTTTGATCATTAAGACAGAGAGGGAAACAAAATTTTCTACTTAGTGCAGCTTCTCTACATTAATGCTGTCTACAACAGCAGTGCTGCTCTAAAGGTCATAGATGACATAATTTATATTATTATAGATAATCCATGTCATCTGTCTGCCTGACTTCTTTTCTCCATGTTTTATAGAGGTGCTGTGTATTTCAATGGATAAAGCTCCTTGGAGAGCTTCAGTCTGAGCAGCTTACAAAGGCAGGAGCAGTCAGCACACAGGAGAGATTTGCTGCTTTTCCCCAGGAAGGCTGGGCCATTTCCTGCCTCCAGAGAACATGCATGAGCACAATTCTGTCCTCAAATATCCAGTCCTACTGTGTGCAGTGGACTCCAACAAGCCACGACACCACTGCAGGACAAACTGCAGTTTGCTGCAAGGCGATGGCAGTGGTAGCAGGGATGAGAAACAAACCAGTTGTTTGTTCCCAGGTTATTTATATGAATGAACAGATCTGGACTCCACCATGTCCAAGTGCAGTTTGGTGGTGGCACTTGCAGGGTGGCCCATCGTGACTGCCCCATCTGCAGCAGCTGTTGGGCTGTCCTGTGTGCACACAGCCTGGGGAAGAGCTCAGGGGGGCACATCTCAACCCCTCCCAGATACTGAGCAAGGGGCATCGCTGCAGGCTCTGGTTACTGATGGGCTTTATAAAATCCTTTCCAGTAACTGATTGAAAGGCCACTTTGTACTCAGTTGCCTGCCCTTAGAACTTAAGGATTGATGTTCTCACTTGCACACATCACTCCAGAGTGTCTCAGTGCACTGTGCTGGTGGTGTGCAAGCCCCCTTGGAGCAGCCAAGTGTGTGTCTCATGCCCCCGCCCTGCCTTGTGCAACGCCTCGGCGTTTGCAGGCTGCAGTGCTGCACTGTGGGATATTTTGTACAGATCCTTTATGCAGGAGAAGACTTCAGCAAATTACAGCAGTTGTATTCATAGCAGGCTTTTGTTTAGTAATCACCTCAGGAGACTGTAGAGATCTGAAAAGCGTGGAAAAGTGTTGTGAGATGGTTTATGAATCCCACTAATCTTCACACTGACATTTTCAGGTGTGGGTCTATCCTGCATGGTTTTTACTTTTTAGGAGCTAGGTAATAGCCTTGAGGAGGTCAGCAATTATCCCAGTGCTCCAGGAGTCAAATGTAATTTCATCTCATTTTATTTCATTTTAGATTTATTGCCTTGGTCATTTCAAGCAGACAGATGAGAATGTAATCATGATCAGCTACAGCTTTTGCTGTTCTGTTTCTGCATCTATACAGCTATGGCAGCGATCCCAGCCAGCTCCATTAGTTCTTCTTGCTGATACTGTTGGCATTCTTGAACCACGGTTTTGATCTCAAATTGTATTTTCTTTCACTGGTATCCACACTGAGGGATGCTCAAAAGATACAAAGGTAGCTACAGCATGTAATTCTTACATCTAATACGCTTACAACTATATTAAAATTACATCAGAAAGTGAAAGGACTTTTTTTAAGATGGAAAGCATATTACCACCTGCAGGTCTGTGCAATGCCTCGTTAAATTGCTAAAGGATGATGCCTGTGTGCAGAGTCCCATCCTCTCTCCAGCTGGCTTGCTGCCCACCTGACCTGTGGCTCTGGGAAACCTCAGCAATGAGACTCATGCTCTCCTTACTTTCACTCGCCTTAACGCTTTTCCTCTCAGTGCTGAGGACATTCTACCAGCCAAGTGCCCTCCTGGCTGCTTTGCTGTGTCCATTTCCAGCTTTTCTTTGCCTAGAAGACATCCCAGACCTTTACAACACCGTGTAAACACATTGCTACAGGGGCTCTTATGTCCAGCTCAGTTTTCTGACTTTTTGTCTGTAACTTTTATGAATTGTCTGCCCCGGATTTGTCATATGCTTCTTTCATTCATTCACTTGATTTAGCTAAAAGCAGAGTATTTTTGAGTTATCTATACTTCCTGGTATTTTAATTAGTTCAGCATTTTTTTGAAAATAGACATTGTCCTGCTGGTATTTTGATTGTTCTATCATGCCATGTTATGCTGTACATTTTTGTTAGCAGTTTTAGACTCCCAGAAAATGCCAACAAAATCTCTGTTGTCTAGCATTTACTGATGTTTTAACTATCCAGCTGGCATTCAAAATCATCTCTGCTTTAGTGCTGCTGCTCTTAGTTTAAAGTTCATGCTTCTGCAAACGGCACCAAAAGTTTGTTTTTGCTCTTGTGTAGTGCATCAAAGCCAGATATGTGTAAAGCTGTATTTTCTGAGCCAGTTTGTTGTCCTGATGTGAATTTTTCCTTTTTGCTACTGTAAGCAAGGTTTGGCAAAACAATCTTCTTGCCAATGCAAAAAACCCCATATGTGAAACAATTACCAGTCGATTTTTCTTTTCTGCTTTGTGCTAATGCATTTCTGTTTGCACAAAATTTTTCCTTGTCCATGCAAACCTTTTCTGAGTGGTTAAGAGCTTGTGTCTGCTCTGCTGGTGGGCTCAGCTCATAGCCAGGAACCCTGCATTGCTGCTGTGCTGCTGCACGAGCTCTGCACTCGTGGTTGAGTTCAGACCAAGGCACACCCTTGAGGTGAATCTTTTCTTTGCCCCATGCACTGCACCTCGCTTCTTACGGCAGCACACACAGAGAGCGCAAACCCCATTTTATTTTGGATGAAATGACACCTGAGGATGAGCTCCAGGGTGCAGCTGAATTGAGCTCTAGCTGCTAATGGGCATTCAGCCCATGAGAGCAGACAAGAGCAGGAACACAGGAAGGAAACCTGGAATGCACACGGTGTGGACACCAATTTGCAGCATCAATCATTTCATCCTGCAGCCATGGTCCTATCTGGCCTGTTTGTCTGCACTGCTTCTTGATGTAAACACAAACTCTGGGTGCTCTCATCTCAACCACTGCTGCCTTGTCCCACCCACAAACTGAATTCAGCCCCTGGGATACAATGAACTCAGTGGTGAGATGTTTTATCATTGGGACAGACAAGGACTTACCATTCTCCCAGACCATTCACCCATGGAGAACAACACCAGTCACACCATACAAAAATATGCCTGCTAGTCACACAGTTAGACCGTATTACTTACATCCTACTATAACTTAGATATTTCTGGAGATTTTCTAAAAATTCTGACTGCTTTTCTTGCTTTTGGAGCCTCAGGCTGTTAGAGCTCTTTTTCTGAGTGCAATTTTCACTAACATCTAATAGAGCTCATTTCTCTGTCCATCTGTCCATCTTTCATACCCCATCCCATACTGCCATTACTCATCTTTTTTTTTTTTTTTTTCCCCCTTCAGACTCTTTTGCAAGATATTCTCTATACCCACAGCAGTAAATCAGTGCCTGGGAATGTTCCCAGGCACAAGGATGTTTTCATCTATCCTAACAAAGCCTTACAGCATTTTTTGCCTGCTCTTGGCCTGTGCTGCCTCTCAGTGTCCCAGGCAATTCCTGGAGAGGCTTTGGAAGTCGGCATGCTCCAGGAGCCATTCCCAGCAGGCAGCCTGCCTGCAGCCAACCTGCTTTGGAGACTAACAGCTTCTGATCATCAGCACAGGCTGCCTGGTGCCAGCTGGCCTCAGCACCTACAATATTCCCGGGTACATTCCATTTGAAAGTACAGACACAGCTCTCCTTTCTGAAGTTAGATGCCTATAGGAATCTAATCACTTCTGATGTCAGTGCCCAGGCAGAATGAAGTAAAGCAGTGTAACATCCAACTAGTTTCAACAAATGCTATTCTCTGTCATAAGGGACTTCCTGGAAACAGAGAGACAAAGCTTAATGCTAACTGTAAAAGGTGTGTTGGAGTCATTCACCACAGGCATCACTGCATTTTTTAACACTTTAGAACACCTCTTCTGCTCCCCCGCAAAAAAAAAAAAAAAAAAGAAGTACAATTACAAATTTAAATAAACAAGAAAATGAATGGTGTTCCAGCAGGAGACAAAGAATGAGCTGTATCTTCAACCTACTCTTAAAGCAAGTTCCTGCACCAGGAATAAATGGTTTTTCCCTTCTAGGGCTACTTTACACCATGCAGGGTTCCTTTCACACTCTTTAAAATGCTGTTGTAGTCTTAATTAGGAAGCAAAGCAATCTCAGTATGCTATGGAGTTTTCTTTTTGACACTTAATTGAGATCAGGGAAACAGATACTGACACTGGTATAGACAGATTATAAAATCATAATATTTTTATTTAATGTTCCCTTCTAAGTGAAATAACAGCTTAAAAAAGTTAGTGTTGATGATTGCTTCGAGTTTCTTTAATATAATCTGTTATAAATTGTTTATCCCTTCAGAAAACTTTGCTTTATAGTCTTTCAACATTTCCCCGACAGAAATGAGTAGGTTTGAGGGATCCACTGACTCTTTTTTGTAATAGTGAAACTGATCCCTGTAAAATATTTGGCAGGTCCCTATGACACTACTAGGAGTATGGATCACATTTAAAGACCAACCCTGGTTTCCCTCTTCAAGAATGAGAAACATCTTGAGAATTATAATGTCTTACGGTTTTCTGAAAATAATACAATCTGAATATACAAGGAATGAGTCTCGGGAACCTGTGAACTCATTTTCATTTCCTTTCAGTATTTAATTACGTTCCTTTAGTCTGCTTCTCAGTGGCTCTGTTTCAGAAGACAAAAGAAATGAGATAAAATGGACACTTATTTCACTCTGTTGTCTTCCCTTACAAAGGTTTTGTGCCACTTTCACCATTAAAATATCCCAACAGTGTCCCTTAACTAATGAACTCCACCTATCTTGCACGTTGCACCTGCTCTCTCATTCTCATTTTTGGGGTTTGGGACAGGCTACTCGGTTTCAGTTAAGATTTTAATAATTACCTCTTTGTAATAACTGAAGCAAGTAGCGACACAGACACACTTTTGCACAGAGAAGGTAAAGCTGGAAAAGTGCCTTTTACTGTCAGGGTGAAAGGCAAAGGCACTACTTGAGTCTGAGGTCCTGTGGGAGCTTGTTCCACAGTTGTGTACATGCCCCTAGGCCAACCCAGCCACCTTACACAGCACTGTTATAAAAAGGGTGCTGCTGAAAATCCAGCAAGGAATGAAAGGAGGGAGTCATGGAGCAGAGTTCTCCCTGGGGTTCAGCATGAAGGATCTTTGCACTGACAGTGCTGAGGAAAAGAACCAAGCACTGTTTGCTATTCTGTGCCAGGATTCTGGGGCTTCCACACCACCACCAGCATTCCTCATTGCCAGCACATGCAGGCACCCAGGGAGAAAAAGAAAAAAAAAACATGGAGGAAAAAAAACCAGAGGAGGTCAGCACTTCATCTGAGATGCAAGATAGATCAGTGTGTGCTGAACTTTACAGCTGAGCTGGTCTTTTGGAAAGTGCTGGAAATGCAGCCTAGAAAATGGAGGGAGGATGCCCTGGTGCGCTCACACCAACCTGAGTCCCTGAGCAGACATACTGCAGCATTTTCCACAAGCTGAAGTTTTCCAGAAGATAATTACAACTGCTGCTACTTCATACTTTCCATTCTTTTACCTCTTAGTGGAAGGTAAATCACAGTAATAATAAATCCTTCTATAGAAATGCAAAGCAGAACTAAGAACGAAATTGATGTCGCAATTTTAATGTACCACTTTCATTGTTGTTAATTTATACGCTAACACTGTGCCATAAGTTTCCCCTGGAAAATAATCGAATTCCTTTCAAGCATCCTCCATGAGGACCAGATAGAGACACTGAGTTTCATGCTGTATTTTTTGTATGTCTTGAAAGATTTCCTATTTTTTTCAAGTTGGGGAAAAGAACATGCTCCTGTAGCAAGACAAAGCAAAGCAAGTGTCAACCTTTATTTGAAGTTGCTGGGATAAGGGCTGAAGAATAATTTAAGATACCATCAGCTATAATAGATCACAGTAAAATTTCCAGCTGTCTTCTGAAAAGTCTTACTGTTCTTATGCATATAAAGCCATCTGGGGCCCAAACAAAGTTGGACTTTCTGGCTGAGCTCCCTTCACAACTCGCAGCTTGGTTCCAGTGCAGTTTGCTCAGCTACACATTATCTTTCAAAAGCTCCTCAAGAACTTGAGCCCAGATGAACATCACAACACAAAATTGTCACGACTGTCCTGCCTGTTTTACAGCACAGGTGACACACAGCAGCCAGGACGTGGCCATGAGGGTTATCAGGTGTCACCACTGCAGGATTCTTGGTTCGGAGCATTGATGTGCAGAGCATCCCCCAGGTGGGCACAGGGTGCAAGTGGGGCATGGAGGGCCAGGAACAGCCACGGCAGAGCTCTTGCGGCAGAGAAAACCCAGAAATACTCTGAACTTCTTTGCAACTGTTTCTTAGAGAGTGAGAGACCATGGGAAAAGCTCACAGTCTCATACTCCAGCTGCTTTAGGAGGAGAATTCCCATGTATTAGAATGAGAACTGCACATTGCAGAGACTCCTCTCTGTGAGGATGGAGGAGAGCTCTGGTAGTCGTCCAGGCAGCAGAACTTCCCTACTGTCCCCTACCACCTTTGAGATGACCATGAGGTACATTCTATAAAGAGAGCAGCACCACTGACAACCATTCTGTGGTTTTCTCTGCCAGGTTTTCAGAGAAAGCAGACACATTCCGGGTTGTTACTGATTTCACATCCAATGAAGGATCTGCAGTTTGCTCACCACCATTATTGTACTACTACCTTCTTTTTAATGACACTTAATTACTCAGCATTTCAATTTGTATGGGTAAACAATCTCTGATCTAGCAATATTTCCTTAAAATCAAATAAAACATTTTCAATAGGTCATTGAAATATCAGAAGTGAGATTTTTATTGGGCTAAGGATAGTCTTCAGCATTATACTGAAATTATTTTTTCAAGCAAATGTACATTAAATGAAATGTTTATTACATGAAATGTACATTTCAAGTACATTAAAATCAAACATTACATTAAAATCAATCAGTACATTGAAATAAAAATTCTTAATTTTCTTAACTCCAAAAAAAATGTATATCCCTTCTTGACTGTAAAAGCCAACTAGAACCCACATGCAATAAAACAATCCATAGCCTAAAATTTTAATCCAGTTGTTCAATAACTTCTATTTCTTCACAGTATTTTTACTTTATTATACTTTTACAATATCCTCAAATATATCTATAAAACTTTACAGCCCTTTTCCAACAGCATTTGGGGTGTGGTCTCGAAGCACAGTTACAAGCTGCAAGACAGGAAGAAAATTAAAATGCCCTTATGGGACTGAGGCAGAGACACCACAGTTATGAGCTCTGATTTTGATGTATCCACCACTGCTTATGTAATTCTTGAGTCTCCAAGTTTTCCTTGCCATTGCTTTACAGAATTATTTTGTGTTGGACTGATACCACTGTAAAACCTCTCAGTATTTGAAACTGGAGGTGAGTTATGTTGAGACACAGTCCCTTTCACAGCAGCTGCTGTGCATATCCTGGCTAATGCTCATGGTCAGAGATTTCACTCCTTGTGCTGGAGAATCCTCACCCCCTCAGACACTTTAAATGGAGACCTTTCTCTGTGGATGAGCTGGGGATGGTATTTGGAGAGTTAAGTTAGAGTCTTGCAATGGATTGTGTTAAGATTTTATTTAAATAAATGCTC
Organism: Malurus melanocephalus; assembly: GCF_030028575.1. Taxonomy (NCBI): domain Eukaryota; kingdom Metazoa; phylum Chordata; class Aves; order Passeriformes; family Maluridae; genus Malurus; species Malurus melanocephalus. The sequence goes on along the minus strand of NW_026623240.1, from coordinate 768,610 downwards.
AATTCTGCACTAAAAATTACATTCCCTGTGTGTGCAAAATTATGAGCCAGCACTCACACAGTCAAAATAGTGGCGAAAACCAGAGGCATCCCCTCCCAAACCACCATTTAGGAATTGGACAACTAAAGGCAGTCTGGACTCAGAGGAAATTTTTGTTCTAAATGGAGACAGAGAAGGAGGCTTCCAAACTTTTCAGACTGCACGTTCATCACTCAGATGTTGTTATAAATACCTTTGCAAACTATTCACACTATGCAGACGAAAATAACTCAGCATTAAACAGCAGAGAAATAAATTAAGTCCTGTGGAAAAATGTAAATACAGTTCCTTCTCCATCTGCTTTATCCTGGTAATGAAGTCCAAAATCCAGCAGCAGGCACAAAAGCCCAGCCCCAGACCAGGGACTGAAGGCCAGAACCAGGCCATGAGAGAACTGATAAGAAAGTGGCTGCAGTGTATCAAATGAAAGATGATGACTTGGTTGTGAAGAAAGAGGGGGGAGTTCTGAAGTCTGAGGCATTTATTAGCCCTGTTCTGTAGCACCCAAAACAACTGAGGCTCCTGCAGGTGCTCCTGAGGAAGTTATGATTATGAAGGCACACTCATGCTACAGTCACCAAAGGATTTCGTGTTGCTCCCATCTTAACTGGCGACTTCAGAGGCTTCAAAATACCATTTTTTTCCAAATGGAAATAGTATGTGAGCTGTTTACAGTTTGGTGATTCATTTTTAGTAAAAGGGAAGATATAGAAATGCTTGTGCTTATGGAGCTTTCTGTGTTTACTATGAATCTTCTGGTTTTACATTTGCAAATGGAAAATTTTGAAATGGACATTTCAAAATGTCCGAAGTGCTCAGCATTTGAAAGAAGGCTCAGTAAAGGCAGGGAAAAACTGCTGGAAAGACTGGATTTGACTTTTGGTTTGAAGTTGGAAAATAGGCCTTTTGGCATATATTTAATATTATTAATATTATTAGTAATAGCAGTGGTAGTATTAGTAGTAGCAGTAGTAGTAAATATTCAGAAAATATTAAGTAATGATTAGCATTTACGATATAATGCTCTCTGCTGTAATGATGGTTAATACAGATCAATAAAACTACAGTTTATAGGTTCTAGATTTCAACTACTTTAAACTCAACTGCAAGACCTTGTCCCGAAGCATCTAAAAAAACCCCCTGTATTTCAGTGATATGTTTCTGAATTTCTCATGAATCCAGACATAATATATAAAGCAATGCATTTTATAGCTTTTATATAAATAAATCATCAGCTTGGAAGAAATACAACATAGGAAGAGAAAAGAATGTATTAATTATTCCAAACAGTCAAACAGGAAAGATACAAAATGATTAATGAAAGAACAGATATATAATATGACACATCTTCACCAATATATGGGTTATACAGTGGCTTACTTACACGGGATAGTTACAACTGTGGAAATCAAAAACACAGCCATGGCATAAAATGTAAAAGGAGCTATTTCATTAAAACTTGTCTGTTCAGTTGAATGAAGGGCAAACGAGGTCTTACCCATGTGAGAGGATTAGACCCACCTTCTTAATAACAGCTAGGGTAGATGTTCTTAAACATCAACCATCAGAGACCCAAGTTCAATCAGTCTGAATGAGATCCCAAGAAATCAATAAAATTCGTGCCAGGCTGCTTCAAACTATTACAGATCCCCAACGTGGAGCACCAGATTACAGGCTGTAATTTTCTGCTGGAACAACCTAAACACAGTTCTTGGACCTTAATGAGTTTTATTCAGCATGAATAGATCAGCAGAGTGCAAAAATCTCTTTTCTCAACTTCTCCACATAGAAATGGTGTGCCAACAGCTCTGTTCAGGTACTGGGGACAGTTGCCCTGTGCCAATGTATGACTAATGGACAATGAAACAGAACGACATTTTTAGTTCATTTGTCCATAAAAAACTCAAGAAGTACAGACTTGACTGCTGAGACACCCACGTGGTTGAATCAAACCCACACAAGACTACAGAAAAACCTTAAAGGGCTTTTTATAGCAGTAGAAATAAAGGAAATGGGAAAGGTCATAATCATGTTCCTCAAGTCCGATCTTGTTCTTTAAGCAGAAAGACATTTCAGTAGCACACTCTTAGATACTTTCAGCTCCAGTCACTTACAATAAGTCACCATCTGAACACTTTATAAGGATCCAGTGGCATCCATGGGAAGCCCCATGTGCAGCTGAAATTTTGGAAAGGGCCAGGGATTAGCCTGTGCAGACAGCAAAAGTCTACAAGTCCAGCATATAGTCCTGCCAACCCACAATTTCTCCCAGCAGTACTTCCATTAGACTCCAGACATTCAAGTTTTAAAAGTCCTCCTTGCCTTTAGTCTCAGCAGCACAGCAGGAAACCTCCATCATTTCTACAAAAAACACTTTTCTTCCAATCAGGATAATTTTTCTCCAACTTTTTCTGAATACCTTTTTCCCCCCTCCTAATTCAGCTTACCAGTCTCAGTTGAGTTCTCACTCCACATCAGAAAATCACCCTTTCTCCACTGATTGCGAACTTCAAATATTTGTACATCACTGAGTTTTCCAACTCTTCTGTTTACATGCATAATTTGGGCATAAGGACTTTTAGCTTCTTTAGAGTTTCTTTCTCCTTCTGTATTTCTCATACATATATGCATGTCACTACACTTAGGGCTATTCTTATGGGCCAGATATTTTCCTTGCAAACTTCCTCTCAAAGCCAGCATAAGAATAAAAGAATTCTTGCAAAACAGGCTGAAAATTAATTCTAAGTCTGCTGTCCATGACCAATACCACCTACTTAATTTTGCACTTTTCTTGCATGGACACTGTGCTCCACAGAGTACCTTATTATCCAAATAAACAGCTTTCTCAGATGAGAAGCTTAAATGGACAATGATTCTTTCAGAAGGTAAAAGTCCAAGTCTTTTCTTGCACATTGGTGCGTGTGTCTGTGACTAGTACCACAAACAAGATGGGAACACATAAATAAAAGCATTTTTACTGATAATAGGCACCTGTAGATACAGAAGAGGCCTTTCTGATTGCACAGGTATTTCTAAGCCATCTGGATGTCTGCAGGATACAGCCTGCAACTCCGTAAGACTGCACCTCGTGTAATATCAAGCATTTTACCAATGCTTAATGAATTAAAAGATGGTTAGAAGCACTGCTTAGAAATACACAATGTTGTTAATAGATGTCTTCTCTCGCTAGGGGTAGATTCTAGAGGAAGAATTTCGTATCATCAGGTTCTCAGACTAGTAATTATAGCTTACATTTTGAAAGCAACAACCTTGCTTTCATGAATGCAATTTGCATCAAAATCTGCACTTACAAAATCAGGGAGAAGAGTTTTGCACACATAAATTAATTGCCAGCCCATTTTCTAGTGCTTGAACTGTAGACAATTAGCTATCAATCATTTCTGACCTGGGCTTTACTCTGTGAGGACACAAAGAGTAAGGCTCTGCAACTAATACCAATCCCACAAATACTGCAGCATCCTGAACATCCCCAAAATCTGCCTGCACCTGACAAAGAAAATACTCTTTGGTGGTAAAAGCTGGTACAGAACTGAAGGTTGGAGAAAGAGGGGGGAGAGGGAGAGGAAAAGAGAGAGACACCTATTTGCTCTCAATGAATATGAAAAAGCTGATCTCTGCCATTGAGGAAAATTCTTGCACCAGCAAGTGCTGACTGATTGTGATGAGGAATGCTTTATCACCCAGATCCAGACACCCTTTCATATGGTGATTATTATTCCTGTCATGACCCTCTGGTCATCAAGCCACAGTGTCTTTTGTCACGAAACAACTATCCAATAAGGAATAATCTAGGAATAAGCCTGTAGCATAATATCTTCTGCTTGCTTATACACACAGCAGGAGGAGGAAAATCTTCTTCCTGTGAGTTATTACCTGCTCTAATCCACTTTGGAAAATAGTAGTATTTCCTTAATTTTGTGAAGCATGCAAACATATTTTTCATGAACTACAGCTACCTGAACAGCTCAGACCAGAGCTGAAAGCAAATCTTCCAGCTCTCTCAGGTCATAACAAATAGCCCAGCATCACCATCAAATCCATGGCAGCACAGAAATTGTCAAATATTCACATTAAACTTGATAAGAACATGCAAAGAGTGAATTGCATGCCAGCTTGCCTCTAAGTTTAATTTCACATTGTTTTCTACAAGGCTGATGTTTGGCCTAATTCCTGATGCTATTCTTGGAGCAACAGCTTTGACAAACAGAGGTAGCACATGTACAAAACCCCACATTCTACCCAAAACAAATACCACATTCTACCCAAAACATTAGCTCTAGTTTTGTTCCTATACAGTTACAGAGACATTTTATATTAACATCACCATCGTCCATTTTAATATATCCAATTACAAAATGCTTCACATTATTTCTCTGTTTTTTTCCAATTCACTTCTTTGAGAAAGGGGCTACTCCTCTGCACTCAGTGCTCTCCACATTGAAAGCATCTGGGGAAGAAGGGCTGGGAACCCTGTTCTGGGAGCAGACGTGAGGAGCTGTTTCTGGCCACACAAGCCAGCTCTTTTTATGTCTCTTCTGTCTCTACTGCCTGTGAAGATCACCTAACACAAGGGCTGTTTGGAATGTTTTTATCCAACTAGCAAGCTCACCCTAAGTAACAAATACAACAATACACATACAACTGTACAGAATAAAAAATTAATGGTGTTAGAGAAGGATGATGCACAGAGACATTATGTGTGACACTGGGGAGGAAGTGGGGGTAAGTGTGCATGGTTAATATGAAAAGATGTCAAAAAAAATGAAGCATAATAATAGTGCAATTTATCCTTGCTAAACGTACTGCACTGTGCTATAATTAAATATGAAAACCTAAATTTATCTCTATGTTCGGCTGTCATTAACTTAACAGGGAGTGCACATGTTCTAATCTAATGGCTGATTTTTTTCTCCATGTGCAGCATATTAAAATGTATATTAGCCTCAAGGTGCATAAACACAAAATAATAGACCAAAGGTTTTGGCCTGTGGAGAAAAAAATCCATGCTCAAAGGCCGTCAAGTAGCTGGTGATGCAGGGGAGACACTCACTTAGCCTCATTAAGCCGAAGCTCTCTTTTGCTTGTCTTTTGTTCTGCATGACAGCAGCCTCTTTGTTGTATAATAATTCATTCCAAGTTCGTTCCAAGCTACCGAAACTGGTGAACTGTGGCCATTTTAATGAGCAGTATTGGTGGTATGCATAATCTGGAAGCCACGTGGACCAGGCAATCACAGAGCACTGCAGCCAGCAAAATGAGATACTGTCGAAATCACAAATTTGTCAAGTTGTTTTTGGACAGGGTATTATAATAAGCACTAAAATATGCATCTTATTACTCTGCATCTGCCAGTCAAAGATCACTGTAATGAATGCATGCTGCAGGGTATGACCAGGCCGTTTCCCTAAGTAAAACAAACTGCAGAGTACAAAAAAAGAATTATGTATTTTTGGCACTGCCTGGATTTTTTTTTTTAAATCCTTTTGCATCAGGAGTTGGATTTTCCTGGCTTGATGTCCACTGCCAGCAGTGAATGTACTAAAACTGCCACAGCCAAGGAGTTAACGTGAATACATGGTTTCTTAATAGCCACATTTACTGCCTGTGCATCTGAAACTTTAAACTCCATGCTCAAAGCAAATTTAGCATATCGTACATACAAACCCCACAAAGATTAAACTACTTTAAATACACCTTAATAACCCTAGTTCCTTTTGTTTTATACATCTCTACTGCAAATGGCTTCACTGTTAGGGAAGATACATTACCCCTAACCTGCTCTCTCTGTGAGAAACAGCACTGTAGGTAATCACAACATAAACTTCTATTATAGAACAATTACAGGGGAAAAATGGTTTCAAAGTGGTCCCTTTTTTTCCTACAAATGGTCAGACTCCTAACTGGACTCAGCTTGAAAGGCTGGTTCACCAATGGCAGCAAACCTGGCAAGAATGACTTGTGCAGTGGGTGCAGAGTCTGCTCAGCTGGCGCTCCCCAAAACACTGCTGGTGACACCCCACAGAGAACCACCAGAGTGTCACCTGAAGCAATGCCTGTGCAAACCTTTCATCAGCTGAGCAGGTGAAAGACCAGGTGGGGAGCAGAAGGAAATGACTTATTTCCTCATCTGCCTGCAGATGACGGTGCAGACATATTTTAGCAGAGCCTTGTTTTCGGGCACCCCAACAAGCATTTGCAGCAAGAGTCCCTGAGTGTGCTGATGCACAGTTCCCGTAATATCCTAAACTAAGAGGTTCTTTGATCAATACTGGCTTATACTTAAAAGGCTTTGTCTGGCTGAAAGCTGTATTTCAGGTCCAAGTTTCAGCTAATAGGAAAGAAGATCAAACAGCTCTATTGGGTTTGTGTGGCCAGGTTTTGGTGGCAGGGGAGCTCCAGGAGGGGTTTCTGTGAGAAGCTGCTGGAAGGTTCCCCCATGTTTAACAGACCCAATGCCAGCTGGTGATGGAGCCATGGCTGGCCATGACTGAGCCCATCAGGAATTACAGAAGACTCAGCTTTTAGTACCCACAGTTACTTGAAGGAAATATTTCAGCGTTAATGGGAATCTGTCCAATGGGAAGTCCATTCAGAGGAGGAAATCAGAAGGCTGCAAAATTTAAGGTGATGAAATTTCATTGAAGTCATAACTGTGCATGTACAGCATCATTCCCTCTCATCTGTCTGATGAAAAAAGCCACTGTCTATAAAGGTGCTTGTATCAGATACAGCTTTAACATTTTTAGTACAGCACAACCTTAACAGTTGAGAATTATCCACAGTTTGTTTGGGGTTTTGTGTATTTCTGGAATCAAGATGCTTAAAATATTATTAAATTATTATTAAATTATTATTAAATTATTTTGTTATTTTTAATTTCTTATCTTTTAGACATGATCAAACAAATGTCACTTTTTGCAAAACTCCTGGTGCTGAAAGTGAAGTATGAAACACATATATGTATTTCTCCCTATAAATCCACACCTACCAACTGAATACGTGGCCATATTTTTTTATCCACCTGGTACGTATAGCAGCCACTGCATTAAATATGATTTTTATAGCTGACTTTAGGTGGACGTTTCTACAGACACACTGTCCCAATTCTGTGATCACCAGCTGACACCAGTGCATTTCTGGGACATAATCACTTCAGCTTTCTGGATTAAGATCAGTGAACAATGAATAAAAGAGTCCTGTAACAAACAGACAAGGTGAGACACTGAGACACACAGGAGATCAAGCTGCACTCTGGGGAGTGCTACATCTTCACATACCTAGTGAGAACAGTTATCTTTATCATTCCTGGTCATGTATCTTCCCGAGAAACTTGTGAACATTATTTTAAAGCATAATTCCATTAATTTTGTATTGTAAGGAGACCAACTGTGCCCTTCCTTTATTTTATGCAGTCACCTTAATAACTTTGGGTTGTAAGAATGTGCACTACATCTTCACTGTCTTCCTGACTGCATCACGCACTTGATCTCAGTCCTAAATTCATTCTGAGGTAAGTGTGCTTTTACAAAGGTTCTTCGTTGAAGGAGTCAGTGAGAAGCACTGTGGTGTCACCATTACCTTTCCATTCTCTCTTCAGCATCAAGATTTGCACACTGAGAATTAAGTTGAGACAAGCTGATGCATTTTATTCCATGCAAAGGTGATTCAGAGCTGATATTAATGATAGTCATCTGTGCCAAGGTTCCAAGTGTCAGGGCCTCCCACAGAACAAAAACCCCAAAACCCAACAAAATAAACCATCTGAAGAGCAGTGAGGAAGGAAGCCCAGAGCTCTGGCTTTGGCCACTTTTGTGAGTCTGACAGCACCAGTACTAGAACTCTCTTTGGAGCTGTTATGAATATGGTTACAACCACAAAAAAGAATGAGTAAAATTGGTGGAACTGTGGAAAATTATATCCTCCAGCGACTGAAAACCAGTGAGACTGGCATTTCTGAGTGGGAATCTCACTCCCATTACAGGCAGGGTACCACAGGTCATATCTTGCACAATGGCAAGCACTGGCTCCAGCACCAACTGCTGTGTTAGCAAAAGGGAAAAAGCTATTGAAAAGCTATCAGAAAATAAATACTGCTGGCTCAAAGATGATAAATTTAGGGTCTACGTACAAAAATAAATAGATTCTGCAACAGTGAAAAACTGAGAAACAGCACTCAAGTTTCCAAAATATTTTCCAGTGCTGTGATGCTTCTGATATTTCAAGGGCTATAAATTATCAGAAGTATTAGTTTCATTAATGCAGAAAGATGAGCAGATACTAATCAACATGGATCTCTTTTCCAGCCAAAGCATTTTATGCTTGCTATTTAATTGCTTGTTATATTACACTATTTAGCACAGTACTTTCAGTATTCTTTCTGTTTAAGAAGGAAATTATTGTGATAAATGTAACAACTGACTGTTGTTCAGCTGTTACAACTGACTGTTGTAACTGTTCAGCTCCTCATTTATCTGGTGACTGCATGGCAAGACAGCTTCAGTTTGAGGTTATGTGTACCATTTAGAAGAAAATATTTATCTTTCAGTTTGCTCTGGTCATCCAATACTACAATATTTCATGACAAAACTCCACTGTGTCACTCTCCTGTGACAACATTCTGCACTCAGTGTCTGTCTGATGCTGAAACCGGGACAGAAAGTGAATTATAAAAAGAATAATCCACCATTATATCAAAATATGAACATTAACATTCAGTATCACCCTGTGAATCAAAACAGATACCATTATGAAAATACTTCTCTGGGAACAGAATTTCTCCTAACTGTAATCTATTTAAAACTGGTAGAGAATCACTGAGTTTGTACACAATCAGAAAACAAGTGGTTCTTGATGCTGGCGAAAATAATTCTACCTCAGTTTCTTATTATTAAAATGTCAAATGTCTGAACTTCCTGTCTCCATGATTCTATTTCAAAATAACAGTAATCTTGTAACAAAAAGGAGGATAATTCTTGTATATTTTTAAAATTTACTGCACCAAACCCCCAACATATCAAAATCAGCAAATTTGCTTTTCCTTTTTTGTGAATGCAAATGTTCATCAGTATTTGCTGGTCAGCTTCTATGGAGTCTCACAGAATAAAGTGCATTTCATCTCATGAAATGTATTGGTCCATACCAATACAAATTCAGACAGCTCCTTACATGTTTTAAAAATTGTAAGGCAGTCTCTGAATGTCACATTTTACTTCATAGATACCATACACATTCCCACACATTATTTTATCGATGAGAACATATCCATAGGTTCTTTTCTCGGTTCAAAACAGAGACTAAGGACATGCTTTTTAGTGAACATATTTTAGAAAGAGAATCACAAACGTGGGTTATGACTTGCTGCCAAGCATGCTAGATATTTGTGTTTGAATTGAGATGAAACTACAGTACTTAACTAAATTTACTAGGCACAAGTACATGAAATCCAATATTGATAATAATTTATGAAAGTAAGAATACCGATTCCTACAATACTGCAAACTTAGTTTATGATAACATAATTAGTTACACTAATAACACTGCTTAGGCACAGTCTTGCTAATTATGATATTATAAATATTAATGATATGAAGTCTTTGTATTTGATTGCCCCTAGTAGGATCATTTATCACGGTATTTCCAGTTACCCATTTTATATTATTTTTCTTCCTTTTCCCTTGAATATTTATTCCTGGACAAAMAGCCATCCTGAGCTTATGGCTAAAATGTACCAATAGTTTATCAATGATGCAGCCTGCTTAACTTTAAATGCTTTATTTTGTAGCAATGTTACAATTATATAATTCAGGGCTAATACAAATACACAATCAATTATATTCTGTATGTCTTTTAAATGTCTAATGGAGCCAGCCAGACAAGATTACACAGGGCTTTGTTTTTATTCTTCTTCATGTGACCTGCTTCAAGTTAAAATTCCTTTGAATTATTAAATGCTTCCTCAAAGCATATTTTCACGCAACCTTTTTAAGGTTAATTATTGATGTAGCGACAAGAAAAAAAGACTAAAAATTACAATTTCTTTTCCTCATTCAAAAGGACATGAGAAACATCTTTGACTACGGTTGTCTGTTCAGTAAAATACAAAGGTAATACAAAGACAGAACAGYGAATGCAGCTTTAAAGAAGAATTACAACAAATCTGTGACATGAGTTGGAAATTCTGTRTAGGTTTCTACAGGTGTTAAAGGAAAGAAGTTTAGATATAACCCTCTAAGCCTGGTTTAACTGCTTAACATAAGTAGATGAAAATGAAACTGCTTATATCTTGGTTTATTTTTAAGCAGCGTATTATCCAGAGCTTTAGGAATAGGATTGTCTTYCCTCCTTGAAGGTAATGTTATAATTTTCAGAGCTCCACAGAGAACAACAACAATATAGGAGTCTCTAATCTCCTGCTAAATCCAATTCCAGTCATCAGCAATGATAAGCAGAGATTTGGAGGCGCTTGACACTCCAAATCCTRTTCTTTTGTAATTCTTTACTTTTTACAACATTTTCAACAGTCGTACATCAGATTTTTGGAAAGATAATCAATAGGCATGATGTATAACTGAAATCAGTCTTCAAAGTGATCCCCTCTAGTAACCAGAAACAAAAGCCTGGCCTCCCTGCTGTGCAGGTATTTTGCTTAGAGCAGGAGGCAGCGGGGCATCAGCAGGAAGCCAGTTACACCTCCCTGCTTTGCAGCACGGATCAGCAGGTGCCCTGGTGCAGGGGTGAGTAGTACTGGGGCAGCTGCAACCCACTGCATCTGTCAAAAATCTCCAAAAATGCTTTTGTTGCGGGAACTACTAGAGCAGAGAGRAAAGACAGTCCAGAGGTTAGGATTTCATGCTGACTATAGTTTACATTCTTATTTCATCACAGACTTTCTAGGTATAAATGATCTTGCAGAATTTATTAAATTGTCTGATGTCACTGATTCTCACCTGGAACTTTCCTGCCTTGGAGAGGTTTTGGGACGTCAGCACACACAAAAGACCATGAGGAGCTCAGGTATGGTGACTGAAGGACCACTCCTACCTGATCTCACGTTCCTCTAACAGCTGCTCTGTCTCCAGCTGTCTCAGCTGCTCAGAGCCAGTGCCAGAGGGTTTTTGCATGTCTCCTGGATGGTGCACCCTGGCTGGAACACCCAGGAACTGCCGGCACAATATTAGTCCCAACCTGAAGTCAGCCGAGTTTCATTAAAACAAGCAGTTCCAGAACTTGTTCTAATGCATTTGTAATTTTACATCCTATAATTTTTTTCCGAGAAATGGTATTATGAATCACGTGAAGAGATCATATCTGTAGTAAAAATGTTAGCTCATATCGAGTAATTTCAAGCTTGTCTTTTTAAGCTGCCTACATATTTGTTAATATTCAGAAAGAAAATGACTTCGTGACTAATTGTGACAGCAGCAGTGATTAATCAAGGTAAGATTTATCAAATTGCATATAATGATTATGGAATTACATTCAAAATCATACAAGAATGGCAATAAAACAACATACCTTTCCCATCAGGTCAGCAATTCTAGGTACTGGCTTTCCTTTCTGATGACGCATGGTTACAGGACTCTGTCCATCCCAGTCCTCAAGCTCCTCAATGCTTTTCAGGTACAGAAGAGCTCGCAGTCCAGTGCAGTAGTCATCAATAACAGTGAAATCTTGATTTTGGATGGCACTGCACACCTACAAAATGTAAGTCAGTTATCAGCACCATCCTGGCAATGGCATTAGCAAGTTCTTTGACTCAATGGTTATCAGGTGACCCTTCCTGCAACTCCACTGGGAAAGAACCACAAGAATTCAGGATCATCATCTGCTTAATCCTATGTCATGGTACCACCACTGCAGCTCAGGCAAGAAGGGGCTCAACAGCACCAGTTATGCCCAGATTTCCCAGCAGCAACCCTTGGATCAGACCCTGCAAGCCCAGCCCCAGGTGTGCCTGCTGGGGATGATGCTGAGCATGCCAGCCCCCTGGCAAACACCACCTGTGTGCAGAGCTTTGCTGCAGACACTCAGGGCTGTCCTCCAGCCTGCTCTGCTCAGCAAGCACAGCCACAACCACTCAGGGCCCAACAGAGCAAATCACAGAACCACAGACTTGCTGAGACTGGAAAGCATCTCTTGAGATGCTCCAACCTCCAACCTCAGCTGGAAGGAGGCCACCCATGACTGTACCCAGTCAGGATCTGAATATCTCCAGAGATAGACTAATCCTCTCTGGGGAGCCCCGGTCAGTGTTCAATCTCCCCTGCAGCTTTTTTSTTCTATTTCAATGGAATTTCCTGTGTTTTAGTTTGTGCCCATTGCCWCTTGCCATTCCCCKGTATCCCCCTGGGATGAATCTGGATCCAGTGGAAGTGTCTCAGCTAACAGCACTCCTTAGGCTGACCTGTCAGTATGGGTGAGCACTGCCAGGCACAGAACAGAACAATCCGTGAGGCCAGGCTGCTTTATTTGAGCAGAAACACAGATCACAGCACAGAACTCTTCAGAAACACAGATAGCAGCACAGAACTCTTCAGAAACACAGATAGCAGCACAGTTTCATAAACATATAAAGCAGTGATCCCTGACCTGCAGTGCTTAACATGTAAACACAAAACTACTGACAGCAGAATACAATCTGACCATTTACATGAATTCTTCTAGATGATTTTGTGGATATTAACTCAGGCTTAAACCCATAGAGATCCCCAACCAAACCAACAACTGAATAAAAAATCCCTGACTGTTCTCTGAATACCTGCTCATTAGCTAAACTCTAATCAGCCATCAGTGACGAGGTGCAGGGTTGATTGAGTACCATTAATTATCAGTCCCTGGGAATGCTCTGAAATTCCAGATGTGTCAGTGTTTTCAGCCCCTGATTCAGCTTTTATTGTAAAAGCTGAAAGGAGCACTCCTGATAATTCCTTGGCTCCACACACACAGAGTGAGCACAGTAATGGAATAGCCACCTACTTTAGAACATGGATTGGCACACACACACAAACACATCCACACCTCTCACATGTGGAAATCATAATTGACATCAACACGTAAATAGGAYAGGAAATATATTATTGTCTTGCACATTTCAGAAATGATGATACAGCTTGCAGTCCTGAAGGCAGGTACACATCACATTGGGAAATATATACTCCAGCTGAACAAGGAAAACAAATAAGGGCAGACTATAAAATAAGCACAATAACGTTTTCTATGCAGTGCATTTACATTACAAAAAAAAGTCCTGTTTCTCTGGAAAAACAGTGTAGGCATTAATTAGGTCTGTTATACCTTCCACAGGCTTCAAGACTTTATAGGTTTTTGGTTGTTTTTTTTCTGAGAGTAATTATAGAGAGCATCTCTATAATTTCCTGTACAGGTTATTTAACTGCAAAACTCCACTGATGCTTATTTAAACCTTGTTAACCAAGAAATTCCCTTGTTTTTCTTAGTGCATGTATAACACTTTTATTATCTATTCTTAAAAACACTAAACTGTAAAAAAATACAGTTAAAAGCCATGTCATGTCACTTGAAACAAGTTCAGAGACTTTTGTCAAAATCCTGAAATATTTTGACAGGATGTATACACATGARATACACTGGAGGATACCTGTAATAACCTTATAAATAAAGAGGCTTTTACTGTTTTCCAGCTTGTGGTGYAGTGTTATGAACTGCAATAATATAAAAATGTGTGGAAGATAATAACACACTAAGAGCTAACTATCTGATCCCTGTGATTCTATATGCAGTGCAGCATTTGCCTTCCCTGGAAAGCCAAGGAAGTTCCAGAAGTGAAGGTAAAATGAAATTTTTAAGAAAAATGTAAACCTCTGCACTAAGGAAAAATGTTACATGAAATGGAAAGGTTTAGAACAAACWAGTGGTCTCAAACAATCCTTCTTTTCTGTAGAAACCTTATGCCTGTGGTGCCCAATTGTGTGGATAATTAGYCTAAAACATGCCTTTAGCTGACTTCACTGGGATGAAAGGAAGTGCTTAAATTTATGGGCCTTTTCTATAACAAGAGAAACTCAAACATTAACACACACAAAGCCAACTGAAATAGTTTAGCCATGTTTTTGGCAAATTCCAAAATTCTGAGCTTTTAAGTTTCTTAAGTTGCACATATGAGATGGTGAGATTTGTATTTCAGGTTTACAGTATCTTCCATCCATCAGTGTAGAAGCCTTTGCTGCATTTTTAAAGGTGGTGAACAAAGCGAGGACAAAAGGTCACCATGACCCATCAGCCATGACAATTTCTACACCACAGAGAGAGGTTTTYAGCATCATACCTGGCTGCCTCTGAATCACCAGTGTAAATGACACCGTGTCCTCTTTCAGCACAAGAGAAGTGGCAGGGCAATAGACCAGGTGAGACTCAAATCACGCATCCGGAAAAATCACAGCAGAACTGAACGGAGCCATCTCCACAGCTCATTAACGCCCCTCCTCGCTCCTGCTCCTGCTCCTGCACTGGGATCAGCCACTTCCCCTCCMTGCACAGCTCAGAGCTGGGTCTGAGCCCCTTCTGCTGCAGCCCAGATGGTGCTGTACCCAAAATGCTCACTCCCACCTCTCATTCGTGTCTTCTGAAGCACCTCAAGAGGGGATRAAGGCGAGGGGGGCTGTGTAAGGGCTGCTGCCCGTGCCTCGCACACGACGGAGCAGCAGCAGAACTGAGCCCTGCTCGCTCAGCCCCTCTGCTCAGCACTGGCTGGGACAGACCAAGCCCAGCTCTTTGGGGTCCCATTCAGAGCCTGGAGCAACAAGCTGAGCAGCCCGAGACCTCACAAGGGGGAACACACCCCTGCCACTTTGTGCCAAAGCAGAGGGCTGTGTCCCGTGGCCAACAGGAGCCGCTCACAGATGAATGTGAGAAACAGCGCGCTGGATACACAGATTGTGAGAAACAGAGCGGGCTGACAAACCCCAGAACCTCGTGGGGTTTGTCAGCCCAGGCTCTGGCAAGCAGCAGTGTTGGGACTGTGCACAGCAGAGATGGCACCTGYTTAATATCCCTTAATCCTAAATAATCCAAGGGGATCTGTTTAATGAGTAAATTAACATTCAGTTTTTCACTGACCCAGCCTTTCACCTGAAACATTTAGGTAGAAAGTATCTTCTGTGGAAAATGAGACACTGGCCCTGTGCCTGTACTATGGGACAGAGTGAAGTCCAGGTCACAACGAAGCTGTCAGCTGCACTGCTGTCACAAGTGCTGTCCTACTGTCTTGCTTGTATTGGTCTCTAGCTTTGGACTAGAACCTGGATTAGAAGAGAAAGATGCTACATCCCATTTAGAAAGGCAATGTGTATTATTCACATTGCACAAATGTGCAGCGAGACAATTTTGCACAAGCTTCGTTTTACTGCATTGCCTGGCTACTGCCAGTAGTAGAACTGCTACAATTTAATTTATAACACTGGATCTCCTTCCTTTTCTCCCAGGTCCAGACTCCAATGACTGCCCCTTATATCCCAAAAGGGACACATAGGCCAACATGCAGTGTATCATCAATTGTACTGTGCTCTCAGTATTCTAARATTTAAGACTGCTCAGCATAAGTTGCAATGTAAGTTACAATCCTAGTCTACAGACACATCTGAAATACTAAAAGACACTGCTTGCTTTGCTGCTGGTAAACATACACCAAATTATCTCACTGGGGAATGGGGATGTGAAATGAATCATGGGTTAAGGCTCTAAGTAAAACTGTTCTACRAAATGCAATGATGGGAGCAGCACCCAAAGGTCCCTGCTGATGCCTTTCATAAGAAATGACCAGTCTGCTCCATTACTAAATAAACATAAAAACCGAGTCTAACTTTGTTACGGGATGCAGAGACACTACATGCCTTACTTGAGGAACTGGAGTAAATTGTAAGGAGATTATTACTGTTCAAAAAAATTTTTACAGATTACAAGGTTGTTATTAAACAGTCACACATATTTTGAAGAAAAAGTTCATTACTGGTGACAAGCAGTTCCACATCAGTCACAAAACATTGTAAAGCCTTTGCTGCTAGCAGAATCACTACACACCAAAGGGATGCCAATTTCTGAAGTGTTTACTGAGGCAAATCCCATGTACTGTTTACTGAGAGCTCTGTCTCTGTGTAAGACCTTTCAGTTTTGTCCATAGCCTGTGTTTCTAGAAGCAATGGGGAAAATACCCTGAAATTAAATTTTATTTCTGTTTCACTCTCTACAAAAATGGATGTGGTTCCTGTCTGTACTTTGGCACAAAAGTCCTGAGGGATGCATGGACAACCTGTGCCATCCATACAGAACGTGGACAAAGTGCTGGAGGCATTTCCAGCCAGAGCACCCAGGAAAGCAATTCCTGTTTAGTGCTGTATCTGCATTTTCCCTTTGAGAGATGTTGTAGAGGAGAATTTTTTTTCTGTAACACTAGAAGAGGAAACAATGAAGCCCTCTTCAGGCTGTGCACTCTCTCTTACCCCATGACCTTCAGTTTTTACAGAAACTCATATGGCAAAATGCCATCTGGACAGGTGATGATGGGGAAAATGGAGCCAAAAATGAATCCTAGTTCCTACCTGCATTCTTTCTATTCCATCAATAGCTGGAATTTTCAGAGCCCACAGAGAAGATGCAGATCTAGACATGCTTGTATCAGTTTTTCTCTATACTACTTGCACCTAACAAGAGATATTGTGTATAATCTCATATACTGCTGGATCACCTCAAAGGATTGGAGAGGTCAGAGAATCWAGCCTGTTCAATAATGTGTTGTTTTGCAAGAAAAGAGTAAGTGTTCTTGGTGTAACAAGATCTGTGTGAACAAAAATCCTGTAATGTCTGGCAGCTGTTGTGCTCCAATTTCAAATTGTTTCAAAGCTCTCTCAGAATCCCTTTGCTAGTGAGGAATTTTTTCTGGGAGACAATAGGTTGGAGAAAATGTTAATTTTTACACCCCTCTGAAATAAATGTATCTCTCTTCAGAATATGRGTGTAAAATAATTGTCACTTTCATGACAACAGAAGTATCAGTAAGGAGGCAGATGGGTGGCAGTGATACACAGTCTAGAAGTAAGAAGATTGATGGGTATATATTTGTATATACAAATGCAAATCACATAGCTTGACTGTTCTACCATATTAGTTTCCATTTGTTGTAGCTGTACAACATCAAAGCAGTGATGTCTCTGTATATTGCATTTAGTGGTAATGTAACGGACTACCAACAAAAAAAAAATCAAAGTGAGAGTTTCTAAGTAGTTTCCTGGCAATTGAGACAGCAGGCTCTTTCATCTGTGCTGTAACTGTGGCAGAGCATTGATTTAAACTCCTTCTGAGATCTCAAATGCTTTTATATTCGTAGGTCTTGCTGGCTGCTTTCTTTTTGCCTTTTTTCCCCGTCAAATGATAAAATTCTAGCATTTAGCAGAATGTCATATYGCTTCCACAGAGGATGGAGACTTATTTCAGCTTTGGTTCTAAACTGCACAGGATTCGTAAATAAAAGAGCTCTCAAAATGCTATTTGATTAAGMCATTGGCCTTTGACTTCACAATTTCTAATATTCTGACCATAGCAAAGGAATAAATAACTATTATTCCTCTGAGATACCTGTGAGAGGTTTTACAATTCATTAAYAATTGTGCTTCTCCATTAATTTGGTTGCCTCCCTTTGAAATAKTCTTAATGGTATGCTCAAATGGTAAACAAAAGGTTTCCTATTTTGTATTTAATTTATTTTCAATTTTAGCACTAATCATCTTTCTATAGAAAACTTTCTTTTTCTATTAAAAATTTCCTGATAGGTATTGAAGACATAAATTCACCTTCCTGTTGGGGAAATATTTATGAATGCCTGAGCTGYTATTTAATGTATGCTTTCTTGATTAGTGTCTATTGATTAAGGTTCTTCTGAAAAAAGCCTTAAGCTGTGAATGAATGCAAGATGGTTCAGGAAGGATTGTATTTGTGCCCACCTGTGTATGAAAATGAATCGCCAACCTTAAGAAGATTAATTTTATTGTAGTRGGCAAGAGTATTATGATAATCTGGGTGAGGCACACATACAATTTAAAATTTATTCTCTAAAGCAACTAGCAAAAATTGACTCAACTAAGGGAAGATCTTTCTGGTCCATGAAATCTATATGCTGCACAGCTCCTGCCTATGGAAATGAAAATGCATGTTTTCTAGCCCCTGTACAATATTTTAGATGTGCCCAGATCGCCAAAGCAAAAAGCAGCAGGCACTACATTGGGTGCCTGACACTGTGCTCATAATAATGTGGCAAGAGCTGCAATGTGAGCTCATGCAGACAAATCAAATCTCCTCTGAGAGGGGTTTCTGTAGTACAATCTTCAGGATACCAATGCCTATGGAAAAGCTGCCTCTATAACAATGGCTCCTCCTCCTCCTCATGTCTCACTGAACACTAACTTACCAGTACATTAAATGCACAGCCTAAATTATCCTTTCTATCTAATTATTACTTCTGCTAGRGGGTTGTATGTTTAACATACATTGGGGGAAGTAGTTTATCAGACAATGTGGTGCAATCTCTGGAAAAAAACCCCGAAACTCTTTGTTTTAAAGGACAAATCTGTGAAAAGAAAAAGCTTCCAAAATATTGATATAGTACAGATGGAATGATTTGATTCACTCACATTAGCTGCTTAAATGACTCTAGAGATATAGGTTAGCAGATGGGATGTTACTTAACAARTCTTCAGATACTGGATCAAGACGCAAAACTGAATTGGATGATAGCTGATAGCCTTTTTAAAGCATTACAACTGAACTAATATACATSAGCTAATGAACTACTATTTGTTTCAGAGTCTAGTACAGCTTTCAGAAACCTGTTTGAAACTCAAATATGACAYCTATGAATTGTCTGAATTGTGGGGAAAAACTCTCCTTATCTTTGTTACTGAGTCCTAGACTTGAAATCCTAATGAGCTGATGGCTTCCTAGTGACACTTTGMGGGATAACACACAGAAGAAAGATTTATAGATGCTAATAACTCCAGGCTCTGAAAAGCAGGAGACCATTCACATGAGGCTTGAGAAATGTATATTGAGGAAAAACAAAAAAAAGACCGGATGGTTCTGTGCCATGTGGGTCTCAGTAAGTCAGTGARGTATTTCAGATATTTTGTTATTTTATACCTCAAGGAATTCCATCAGACAAGCTCCACAGCAGCTCCTGAGACAGGCTCACTGAGAAACTGAGGGTGATGGTTATCCTTCCTCACAGAGACCTCACAGCACCTGATCTTGGGGGCTGCAAGGCAGATCTTGTTCGTGTACTGCACTCCAGCAGCCTTGGGCAGTTGTGAGGGGACTGGGAGGAAGGAGAGAAACGTTGAGAATCCATTAGCCACTTACCAGACGAGAGCACGGCAGGAGATAAGAGCACTGTAAGGGATCCTTCAGGAATGTTATCCAACGCATTAATTCCTGGCCTACTCAAATCTATTTTTCCTCCCCTTAAGTTCTCCACTGCCAATTAATGTATCTTTGATCTAAACAGCTAAAAACTGGGTGTTTGGGAGTGGGAAGYTGGTACTTATCAAGGGACCCTGAAYGATGCAATTTTGTATCCCGTGTCTTTGAGAGGGGAAATGCAGAATAAATCAARAATTTTCAGAAGGCTCCCTGAGGTAACTGTGGGTTTTTTCCCTGTCAACCACCCCTAGAGGAATGGTTATATTTCCTTATCTCACTAAAGCATTCTGTCAGTTCTGGGAACTACAAAGTGGACCTTTATGCAGTAGGTGGGCACACACACACTGATAAAATGCTGATCATGATCATCTTTCCTAAGAAAACAAATATGATTCCACATGCCTTGAGCACTGAGGAGTCTGGGAAGCAGCTTCATAATCAGCCATGTATAGYAAATTGTATCATTGTACTGCAGATCTATGAAATGAAAGATAGCTTTGAAAGCAGATGAACTAACTCCCCTGTGTAAACAGTCCAATCATACATAGAGGCTCCACAACTATCTTTAAATATATACTGAACAGCACTTCATATTTCATTTATTAACACCCAAAGGTCTCACCTCTCTCTTACAAGTACTGTTGTGGAAAATAAAATCYTTCAGCTCTCCCAGTGGTTCTGCAGCTGCTGGTACAGCATTATTTGTTGTGTCAGGTAGATGTAGAATAACCTGACCATTTCCACAAGCTATATCCTCCAGCACCAATGAAACCCCTTTAGCGGGTACCAACAAAGTCAGATCTGGTGGTTTGGTGATAAAAGTCATGAAGTAACATTGCACAGAAGTTAGCAGTGTTTTTAGGATTTTGTTTTCTGAGAGCTAGCCAACAGGAACACCATCAGCTCTGGAATCGAGCTGGTCTGTTATCCCATTTTTGGAAAGGTGCATTTGTCAGAGATGAGCGTGGTTCTAAGGAAGCACGCTTTTCAGGAAAGAATGGTGTCCTGAAAAAAGTGTGGAAAAGAGTTTCAGAATCACCAATATGTGCTGTTTGACAACATGGAATGCAATGGCTCCATTTAACTTGAAAATGTCTGTTTCGCAATCCAAGTTAATTGGAATGAAAAGGTCAAAACCAAAATATGTTGCAAAAAGATTGAAACAGATTTGATTCACCCAAATAATATTTTTTTCTTTAAATGTGTTAATTCCACACGTTTTTAGAATTTTGATTATCAGTAATACTGGAAAACTTTTCCATGCTTAAACTTCCCTATGACAGAATAAACTATTTCCTGATCACTGGCAWTAGTCAGGCTCATTAATGCTTTTAGAGATCCAGGGTAGACCTTCCGTGTTCATCCCAGGACACTGAATCAGACACAGCAGGGMCTTGAGCCCAGATCTATTCTGATTAAACAAAATTTGTCAACGAAAAACAGTTCCCTCAAAGAAATTTTCAATAAGTTCTAATGAGAATCGTCTACTGAGGGACATCCTCCTGTGACCAGAATTTTGAAAGCTGCAGACCTCTCAAAATCAAACAGAAAAGCAATTTTTCCATTTTGGAACCTCAATTCAGTCCTGCAATGATTAACCCCTCATCCTTGTGAGTCTTTCCCTCCAGTACTCTCACATTTTATTTCAGCTAAAATTACTTTCATCCTTTATCAGCTTGCCTGTACGAATTTGTGCAGCAGCTGCTGTGTCCATTGAAGAGTGAGATTCACGTGAACAAAATAGTTCTGACCCTGCAAATCCTTCGCATCTGAGATAAAAACCCACTTCCACATTTCCTTAGGGATTRTTTTACCTATCTCCATCCAAATAATAAATATCAGCAAGAAAAGCAGCAACGTAACTTAGGATACTGAAGGAAGTTAAACCCTTTCTTAAATGTACTGCCAGGTTCCGAAATGTCAGCTTAGAAAAATGCTTTCTCTGTTTCTTCTATTCTAATTGCATGGATRAAAGGACCCCTCCTCAGCCAGTTTAAGCTGTGTCAGGGGGATTGTGCYGTAGCAGGAAAAAAGACTTATTGCTCCCTCCTTCCTGGGCAGAAAACCCACTTGTACCACTGGGAAAAGCAACAGATCAGTGACCAAACTGCAGTTAACCCAGCACCAAGGCCAAGCTGAGCTGCACAGTGCATTCCTGTGTCASTGTGGGCTCCAGGACTGTGCCTTCCCTGAGCACAGCCTCTTCCACTGCTTGCRTTCCCTTTCTTCCTTTCGCTGCTGGGTACAGACTGTGACTGAAAGATCAACAGACCTGCTACAGTACAAAAAAGAAAATTTCTCAGAAATGTATTTTCTTTGTATGACTGACAATGTTTCCAAGAAGAACTTCTCTGATGGCAGAACTTTRCAATACTGAATGTTTTACGGTTTCCCTTTTTGGAAGACAAGTCCCCCGCAGTTAGAACACATATAACAGGAAAAAAMCACCAACCCCACAGGAATTTTCCTAAGTAATTATTGGAGATGGCAGAAAGGAACAAAGAAACAGCATTTTCCACTGAGCTTATCTCGCCTTCTATTTATTTTCAATATCCAACAAGGAGCTGGGTACACTTCCAGATTCAATTTCCAGTCACCTCCACAAGTACTCAAGGGAACTGTGTCTATAACAGACCTAGCTTCATGTCTGAAAGCCTGGGCTGAGTAAAACAACTTGCCTACAATTTCATCAGCAATTAACTGAGCCTCTTGTGAAGAGTCATCTCCATGTTGCATTTACTTTGTAAACTTTAAACAAAACTCACTCGGTGGCAATTCACACCATGAATGTGAAATACACGGAAAACAGCTCTGTGTGTGCCCACGTAAGAGCAGCAACACAAATCCACATCAGTCGTGTGAATCCACATTAAAAACAGGTGCAGCAGTACTGAGTTTTCAAAGAACAAGGATTATTGTGGATCCTTGGGAGAGATGGAGAAAAACATGTTGCCAAAGCAATTATTCTTCACTTTGCCTCAATTCTTAGAGTTCCTGTGCCGCCAGAGTCAGGGAAGAAGGAGAGACACCCAGGCAGATCAGCAGAGGRGGGCAGACCCCAGGAGAAGAAATCCCCTGCAGAGGCTGGGATTGACTGGTACAGGACAGCATTTGAGCTGATGCTCAATTGAGACCTAATTGTTAGTAAATAATTATTACCATACACTGATAGTTGAAACTACTTGCATGAGAATTCATTACAAGAATGACAAATAGCATTGTTATAGAATGAGCTTTAATTCATTCTTACAAATTTATGGAGTTACAATCCTATCTAGGCAGACTTCATTTACTAGCTGGTGAAATGAGCAGAAATAAAGGAAAGCTAATAGATAAATCCCCTAAGCAGCTCGAAATAAAATGTAGGACTAATGCAAGACTACACAAAATAAAAGGCATTATTAGCATTGAGTTTAGTCTGTAACTTTACAATATGSTGATTTGAATATTGCAACTTTTCATTAAAAATGGCAAGGTAATATGTAAGTATCAATAATGAAAACCTGTACTAATTTGATGTTTTTTACAAGTAAAACCCCCCAAAACTTTATAGATTGTTTTTATTTCACAAATTCTGATTTCCTTTAAAAGAAATTYTCACGAATTCTCACTATCAATTAGCAATTTCCCTCCCAATCGTCTGTAATGGAGCAAGTGTGGCAGTCCTCTAATTACTTTTTTTTTTTTTATTAGCAAAGACAGACAGTTGAGAACAGGTTGAGTTTCTGTAATTAGCACTGGGCTGGGGAAAAAACACAAAATAATGAAATGTTTTCAGAAGTGAATGCTTGGGTATGTCTGCCCCAACTTTTCTGTGTTACACATTCATTTTCCTTTGGATTTTACACTGACATGTTCAAACAGCACTTTGTTCCCTCTTTTGTTTCTGCATGTACTGCAAATTTCAGCTCTGCAGAGAACGGGCACTCCATTCAGTGCTGCATCCATTGAAGACTTTTTTCAGTGTGTGGCTCTGTGAGCAGTGGAGCTAATGATATCTGGCTTCCAGCAGCTCTGTGTCTCCTGGTTGGGCTCTCTGACGTCTAACAAGGCGTGACTGCCAATTAAAGCCTCTCCTGTGGCTGACACAGCCCTAACAGCGCTGTCCCATGTGGRTTCTCAGAGGTCTGATAAAGGTGAGCTCATGGTGTGCTCGTGCTCACAGTGAAGGAATGAAGCTGCTCTCCCTCCTCTGCCTTTTTTTGTTTCTCAAAATTTGTTAGAGTAAAACACTCTCTATCTTCTGGCAAATTCCACTGAAAATGGCTACAAAGCTCAAATGTGATGAAGGATACTCAAATGGATGTACAAATACCTATCAAGTTTCTTTGGGAATACAGGCTAAAAACTGCTATTTCTACAGGAGACTACACTTATCTCAATCAAGGGACTTACGTCTGAAAAGTGGTTTTGCCTTAAGTGGCAATTCTTTTTTCATAAAAATCTTGGTGGGTCTAAAGTGCCATCCCTTGAATCTTGTCTCATATCATTTTGGTAACCTGACACTGCATCCTGCAACCTATTCTTCCCTCATCCATTTCAATGGTGAGAGAAGAATTAGGTCCAGCACTTTAACTTCTCTGTGTCATGGACAGTTTTGTACAGAAAGGTTTTGTTTTCTGCCCCTCAAGCCACAGCCTGCATCAGAAACATCACAGTGCCCAGCTGGTGCTCAGGTGTGGCTGTTCTTGGGCTTACCTGCCCTTGGAGCACTCACTGCCTGGCCTGGATGTGAATTTTTTGGCCTGATATAATCTTCACTTAACTAAGGTATCAGAGTCTTCTCTGATTTCAGCAGACACTGACATAGGCTAAAAAAAATTAGTAATGAAGTGCATGGGGAACCAGATCTCTACTTTGCATAAAAAAAAAAATATAGAGCTCCTTACAGAGATTCACATTTGCACAAATACAATAACAATGCTGTCTCATAGATCAAGTTCCACTATTTTGTGATGGAAAAGCTTGGTTATTCACACACAAAGGGCCATCCTGCTGTTACAAAAATCTCTCAGCTAAATGCTTCAGTAAAAAAGCCTGCTGAAGAAAAAATAATAATCAAGCTGTCCTGAATCCCTTGAGACTTTTGCTCCAAAGAGGTACCGACAAGAAGGCTCCTTGAAAATACTAAAAATCTACAAGCATTCTCACAAAAACAACTGAGTTCCATGTTGGAGGGAGATTTTATCGTACCAAACTCATGGCTATTGCTTTCCTGTCTGAGGCTGCCACATTTGCAGAATGGTTTTGTTCTTGCTCAGAGCGCTGGAGTCCCACACAGCACTGATGTTGGGCAGGAGAGAAGGGGCAGATGCAGCTCCATGGAGCTCTGCCTGTGCTGGGGACACACTCCCACATTCTTCACCCACCTGGGAGATGAGCAGGGCCACGGGGCAAGGCCTGGAGGCTGCAGGGGAACAGGGGCTGAGCACCACACAGTGAGGACAAGAGCACAGAGCCCACAGGAACAGCACTGCAAGGCTCTGCATCCCAGCCACCACAAGTGGGAGATGAAGGTGGGGCTGAAAAAGGGCTCGGGGCAAAGCCACAGGCTGTCCTGCTGGGAAGCAGCRTTCCATGGGCGGATTTTAAATCACTGCTGGCTCAGAAACCCTTCAGACATGCATGTCTGCAATAGGGGACAGGTGTGACCTCCGTACTTTGTGAGAAAAGACATGTATTTGAAAAGAAATCCATATTCTTTACATGAAAATGACCAATATTCCAGATGAACAAAGTACTCCATACCAGAATATAATGCTAAAAGGTTCTACCATGAAACAAGTATACTTCAGAAAGTAGCCCTTTGTTCTACCCCTTTTTTTTTAGTTACATCTGCTAGAAATAATGACTACAGAATCTCTTTCAACAAAAGGTCATTTATGTCAATGGACAGAACAYAGAGGATCAGATCACCTGCTGTAATTGCAAATTAATGCTCTACTGCTAATGCATTAACTACACTATATTGATCTACAATTGAATCATACAGGCTACTGTGAAGTGATTTTTACTTTAATATTTTTACGCTTTTATTGCTTTTTCCATAATGCATTTTCTCTTTCCGCTGGAATTTTCTATAATTGTTTCCCATTTTAATTTCCTGCAGCAAGATGACTTCAAAAAAATGTATGTTGCTTTCAAAGCSATGCAAAAATCTAAAAAAACATCAGTGTGACATGGTTAATCACATAYATGTTGCAAATCATGCTGAAAAATGTGATATACATCTAATTTTGATAAATTTTGCTTTGAAAAAAGCCTACTTAAATCAGAAATAAAATATCTCAGCTGCACTGGAAGCCTGTAATAATGACATGTACCACCAAAAGATGTTTATAAATGTTACTGGAGCTTTTGGTCTACAAAAAGTGCAGGATTATTTCCATATTAAAATCCGTGGGTAAATTTTATGCCTGTACTGAAAAGGGATTGGTAGATTCAGGTATGTTTAAAAAAGTATAGTGCTGTGGAATCAGCTGAAGAATGGTTGACATGTTTCAGCACCTTTAATGAGAAATTAAAAAAACAAGGGGGGGATCTTTCTGCAAGTGTTSCTGAAGTCCACAAAAGGGAAGAATGCTCTGTTAAATTGCTGTATAAAATTATAAGCCCAGCTACTACTAACTACGATGATCCAGTTTGTTTTCCATACCTGCTGCAAAATTCCTTACACCCAAACCTTTTGTGAGTAACAATACTAAGATGTTGCTCTCCATCTCCTAAAGGAGTGGATAGGACATATTTTGATTACTGAAACTCTCTCCCACACCATTCCTAATGTACCTGCTTAATACCACTTGAGGTGGTTATGGCACACAGCAAAATACAGCTTACCACCTGACTCCTGGCTCGCGTTCCTGTGTGTGATGATTTTTGCAAATGGAAAATAAATCCCCGTGTTTTAAAAATAAAAGCAATTGGAAAAAAAAATAATGGAGAACTGATTGCAGGTGAAATAGCTGCAGAGGAAAACCTGATCTCGCTTTCAATGGAAGAACATTTATTATTCATAAACCTTTCCTCYAACAGATATGCTACATTGCAATTAAATCAGCTCACACAAAGCCTCCTTATTATCGCAGGCCACGAACGTCCTGCTCCCATGGCAGAGAAGACACGGGACTCTTGTTGAGACACATTGAAGGGAAGCCCAGTGGCCAAGCAAGGGCTGCTGTCTAGAGCTGGGCTCCATGGGTAGATCAGAACAGTCTGTGCTATTTTGCAGTGTTGGGACCATGTTTAATGCTGGATCTGACAGTCCCTCCCCTTTTCAAATACTGCTGGGTAACGGGGTGGTGAGAGCAGTCACACACCTCACTTTTCAGCTCACCGTCTCTGCCAAACCCACCCAAAGCCCAGGCTGCTTGCCTCCTGCCTCTGGAGAAGTCACAAGGGGCCCTCATGGTTTTGGAAATGGGAAGTCAGATCCCAAAATGTGCAGTATTGTGTCAGTCTGAGTGTCTCTGCAGAACCAGCTCCAACAGTGTCCAAAGCRGACACCTTAAATAAGGCTGTGGGACACATCCAGAATCCCTCCAGTACAGTCCCAGCTCCTGCTTAACTCAGGGACTYGCTATGCAGTGAATCTTAAATACTGAATCACTTTGATGCTATCTACAAATTCTGTACTTGCTCTRTATGGTGGTACTGAGAAAGCAGAAGTGAATGTCAAAGCTGCTGCTGAAGGAGCAAGTTGGGCATTTGATACCAGGAATATGTGAGAGAGATTGGGATTCACGGCAAAGAATATTAACTGGCYATTTGTATGACCTCGTTTAGAAGGAAAACAATGGCAAAGATTCTCATAATGCTAATTAGGTTCCAGAGATGACTCGTGAAGATGAGGCTGCCTCCTTCCATCACAATGTATCCCACCTGAGAAGCAAATGAGTTTCATCTAGTCCCAGTGAGCGTGTTTCTTCTATGACTTTCTACAGAGATTATTAATTTCCTTCTCCCTTCCATCTGTCCATCCCATCATGAGCGAAAGACTTTTGGCCTRCATTCACAATCTTGCATGAAGTTTACTAAAAGCTTATTGCAAAATAGAGGCAACTGAGCTGCTTCAGACGCTTAYCTACACAGCCACTTTAGAATCCATTTATCAGAGATTAGTCTAAATGACTCCCCTACCTTGGTGAAACAGAAATAAACTACTCAAATGGAGGATATTTTTGATCCAGAGGAGTTTAAAATCAGTTCTAGAGATGATCTAAGTCAAACTCGTGAAATCTAAGGACAAAATAAGAATTTTCTCACCATCTCTGGAAGAAATAGTTCTGTAAAGGGCAGAATATCTGCACAGATCCAAGTAATTTGTGGAAGTCAGTTTCAGACAATTTGATTATTACTAAAACAATAATTAATGTTTTGTAAATCAAATAGTCTGTCTCTCAAGCGCTGACTGGGATGTCTGCATTAAATTACATTTCAGAAATTCCCATTGCCATTGGGGCAAACCAACAGGAAACAAAAAAAATAACAAAAACCAAATAGCTACACAGTCTGTATAAAAGAAAAGTGCAAAAGTTATGTTAAACYCCTTGATTTTCAGTCATCCAGAATAAAGCAGATGTAGAACAGAAAATCATTTCACTCTGTGGAGTTCAGATCATGCAACATTGCTGCAGACAAAGCCATYGAAACTGCAGCTCTATTAGCAATAACAAATGAAATGCATCTAGAGCACTAAAAACATTTCCTTGCCAATTGCAATTTTTTTTTGTAGACAAATGCCRCCCTGTAATTTGTACCATTACTTAGTATTTATATGGAAGAAGCTCTCAGACAATTGTGTAAGAAAGGTCAATCTTTCATCTGTCCATAGAAAAGTTAAGTTTGAATCACTTTAACACAACTTAAAAAAAAAAGAAGAAACGGTATTAATAAATCCAAAGAACATAGCAAGTCTATAAAAAAGGAAGAGCCGTCTGCCTCAGCTCCCAGAGATGCTAACTTTGATGTGCATTAAAAAAATCCAATGAAACCAAAACATTGAGCTGGCCTTTTTTTTTTTTTTTTTGTGAAACATAGCAAACAAATGACTAATCTCAGCAGTCACTGTAGCTTTGTAAAAAGGACGGTCACACTGAATCTAATTTCAATGTCCAAGTGAATTGTGGGAATGAAGCCACTCTAGTCATCCCATGGAGTGACACAAAGCCGATATTCACAGGACCCACAGCTGCTCTTGTCTATGGTGGGACTGACAGAATAAGGGGCTGAACATCTACCAGRATGTAACAATATACAGTGGAGCATAAAGACCACCTATCCTCAGCCACTCTAMCACATGTGCTGCCATGGTGCCCTGACACGCCTGGCAGAGCAGGTGAGGGGCTGATTTCCAGCCAGTTTTGTGGTGTCTGTGATACCAGGCCATCAAGGCTTCCTTCCACAACCATGCCAGGGTGGCCAGTGTCCCAAACCACCCCTCAGACAGTGCAAACAGCCTGCACCGCAGAGTGCAGCCCCACATCTCACTGTAATGCCAGCACC
Source organism: Malurus melanocephalus (assembly GCF_030028575.1). Taxonomy (NCBI): domain Eukaryota; kingdom Metazoa; phylum Chordata; class Aves; order Passeriformes; family Maluridae; genus Malurus; species Malurus melanocephalus. The sequence continues at coordinate 739,609 of NW_026623240.1, read as the reverse complement.
CCGTGTTTCAGTGAACACGCTGAGGGGACACAGATGCCTGATAAACAAGAGTTACTTTAAACTGGGCCCCTGTGAGACCAACACAGTACTCTTTGGAAGCCCTATCATCTTGAGAAGGCTCWTTGCACAAAACAAAAACTGAGAATACAAGAACAGATAGCTCGAGCTTAACTCTGGTCAACCCCGTTTGTATGACAAGGGAGAGTTGCTTATAATTTAAATTGTCTAAGCCAGAGATAAAAAGTACCAACAAACTCATGGTTAGCCTTTTCCCAGACGGGTATTGCAACACCAAAAGTTTTCTTTTGGCAACTCTTCCTCCATGTGAAATCAATGTCTCTTAGCAAGCAACATGAGGTGAGAAACATGAAAATTCTTTTCAATGGTACAAACCCCCCACTATCCGAATGCTTGAAAGGAGGATACATTATGATCTTAAATAAAGTTATTTGAATGTTARCGTTTTAAAAAAGGAGCAGTACCTGTAAGACAGAAGCCCCACTGTGCAGAAATTGAAGYCCAGCCTCAGCAGAATCGATGCCTCCAGTTGCCAAGATGGGAAATCCTGGGAGAGCGCGGGCGATGGCAGACACAGCGCGGAGGGCGATGGGCCGGATAGCATTCCCTGCAGAAATCCAGGACATTGGGTCAGCAACGCCCCAAAAGCTCCTGATGGAACTCACACATCCCTCATGGTGCAGCAACATCAGAACAAACATCTAATTCTGAGGTGCAGACGTTACATTTATTATCTGACACCAAGTGGGTTTCAAGTGGCCTCAACACTTGTACAGCAAATTATGCATTTGGCTGGAGCACAGAAAATGGCAAAAACATTTAGATAAACACTGCAAAGCTTGAACATTTTAGCTGATGCTCAAAACAAAGACTAACAATGTCTGAGACAGAAAGCAATACTTCATCATATAGTACACTGAAGACAAAGAGATCTATGTTTCTACATAAAGAATCAGGTTCATTTTTGAACCCAAATGTTGTCCAAGAGCAAATGTCTCATTTATTTACGTTCAACTAAAAATTATTTAAAAAGTGCCATTTCACTGCACTTGACATTTCATATTTTATTTGTTTCCCCTTCTAAATGTTTGTGGATTCAAATAATTCTTTAATTAAGCCTCCTCTAACAATTAATATGATAGTCAAATTCCCAAAAGAATAAAGTGTACTCATTTATGATAGTATCTCCAAAACTGGAGCYTGTATTTCAAATGGTACCGAGAGGCTGAGTCAGACAACTCCCTGCTATATTTAGAGGATTACGATTAAAATCTCAACACACTGTGTCTGCAATGCATCTGTTTTGACAACATTCTATTGATGGCATGCAAGTATTAAAAATATGCCTACAGATGMTGCTCATTAAATGATGGACAGCACAGATAGATGACACTTTCAGTCATTTTTTAGGCTAGTTGGGATTTCTGTAGATAATATATTCCCACATTATTAAAATTTCTACTTCATTTAGAGAACCTTTAGGATTATTTGATGTCATCATTGGGCAACAATACAGTAGTGTCAGGAAGGACACATCATTCCCAGAGGACCTGTATGGCTGTGGCTGTCAGGCCTTTTTTTTTTTTTTCTCAGTATTGTATGAGGTAACAGCAACTAAATTTTATGCACCTGAAAGGGACAGCCTRGCCCAAGATGAACTATTGATGTGTGTTCAGGAAAACCAGAGCCCGATTGATCAAAATGTGAAATCTCACCAAAACTGCTTTAAAGAATCAAAGATCTCAACARAACAGATGCCAGAAAGGAGCTGGAGCTGAACAGGAACTTTCCAAAGGACACCAGTGACTGTTAGCCATTGTTTGGGCTGGATCGRTTGTAACGTGTTTAAAAGCAATAGAATGATTCTCTCAAAGAGGATGACTGCTAAGTGTCCAAAGAGCAAATATTATGCTCCAGTCTTAGAGAAATGCTTGAGGAAAAAAAGGAATGGTAATTATGCTGTTTGTTCTGACAGCCTTTTGGAAAACATACAGGCCAAAACATACACCACACAGCCAAAACCACWGAAAATAATTTCATCAAAGACCAGTAGTTCATGAAATTCTTAAAATATTCAGTTTTTGAAATTAAGGCTAGAAGTAAGCATCAGACTTGCCATATTCCTTTCAGGCTGATGCAGCTCCAGAACCTCATTGAGATGAGATTGTTGTTTTTCAGAAAGGTCAAAGAATACAGACACTGGTAACTCTGAAATCACGTGGCTACAGGGAAATTTCTTCCCAATCTGCCTCAAGTCATGAAGGTTTATATACTTTTAACCCCAAAGTAACTCTTAAGAGTTTGMTTTCAATGTGTTTTAAAGCTTTGTAGACCCTTGACCTTAAAGGTATCTTGCAGCAAAGAATTCCACAAGACAATATTTCCAGAATATAATTACCCCTTTCTCACTTAAATGACTGTCTCTGCACTGTGGTCAGTACAGGAAAAGGACCAAATGACAGCTTATTTAAGGTTTCAGCACAACAGGTAATCAGTAATGCCTTCATTCAGCCCACAGAAATCAAGCATATGATTCAATGAAGTCTAGCAGACTTAGAATTTATTATGGAACGTGGGTACTTTTTAGTGCTAGCTAAATTTGATATTCATAATATGAGTTATTACTTACATTTGGTGATTAGTAAATTAGTGATAAATTGGTATGATTGCAGAAGTATTCCATTCATTTCTAATTCACCCAAATGAATTTAAAAACATTTCAGAAGTGCTTCTGATGAGAGTAAATAAATGGATGTAATGACAATCAGAGGGTTCACTAAGGTCTCACCATTCATCCCAGCATTTTTTTTAATTAGTCTACGTCACATGGAACAAACATAACAGAAGGTGCAGCCGTTCTCCTTCACATTTTTTCATCAACAGTTCAGAAGCTTCCCCCTCTGTAGCAAAAGCTCCTGGTCTAGAATGCACTGCAATTTACTTGTGATAGAGATCCTACTGACTAATGAAATTGTGAAACAACTGTCCAGATTAAAAAAAAAAAAGGGGGAAAAAAATGCAAACAATTGAAACAATATTAACGCCAAGCTATTAAAACAAAAGTCAAATTAAAAACAAAAAGGCAAATGAACACTCAATTTGACTTACAGTCTACGTTTTCTTGCATTTTCATACAASTACCATAGGAAGGTAATAAATTTCATTACAGAGATTTGTGGAGAAGGAGTTTTTAAAAGGCTGAAATAAAGGAGATTTAATGCCAAATTTTAAAAGATCTGTAAGTAGGAGTGGGAATTTGCAGAATGTTGTCTGATAAATCCAACGGTATTTAAGAAGCTGAGGTCCAAATCCAGCATGAATTTGAAAGACAGCTCACATTCTAAAAGATAAGCATCTACCACATACTTTGACACGTTGGGATCTGTAATTCCACTAGTTAAGCACCCGTRGCTGAGGAAACTGCTGATATGGCACTCTCTTGATAGCAGTACTACAGCTGCTACCAGATGCTAGATGTGGCTATCATTTACCTCACTGTAAAATAATGAGAGTTAATAAACAAAGTCCATGCATTGAGACCCCTGGCAGGGGAGTGAGGTATAAAAATGAAAGATAGAAAAATACCTCAAGGAAATGACAACTACTYTATGTTGAAAGCTACTCTTCCAAATCCCATTAATTATGGAACAAATATCTGCTATTATATAAAGACATAAACAATGAAATAATTGCAAGATATGACAGTCCTTGACCTTTTTCTTGCCTTAAAATAAAGAGCTTTGACTTTCTCTTCTTTTTTWTTYYTTTTTTTTTAATAAAAAGTGAGACTTTTCAGACTATCAGTCAAGGAAATCCAATAGCCGAAACACAACATGAAGGAGCAGCAGAACATACATCAATCAAACGTCTCTCCCTGATCAGCACAGGTAGGCAGAGCTGCTCTTGTCCACTGATGATAGCAGACTGAGGACAAACTGATGAAAGATATTGTATCTGCTTATTTGTGTGTTTATTTTTGCTTAAGAAGTAAAAAACCCTTTACCAATGCCAGAAAACACGGGTTTTATTGTGACTTCATAAGTATTTGGAGCTCCCAGAGGACTTGATCCTGTCAAACACCAAAAGTGGTCACAAGACTGAGGCTTGAGAGGCAAACCTAATGCCTTCTTCAGGAAGCCTGGGGTTAAGTTTACAGCAACCCAGGAGTTTTGGGAGTTCCCAACAAAAACAATTCAGATCTTCTGATCCCAGTGATCCACAATAGGAGAAAAATAATCTCAGAAGTCTTGAACACTGGGCTACATTCTCACTTGCAATACATTGGACATACTTGACAGCTGAAACTTTTCAACACATATATGCAGCAGCTCTAATGAGACTTGTAAGATGATCCAGGTCCACTAAAAAAAAGAATCGACTCAGACTGATAGTACTGAACCCTGGAACACTCTGCATGGTCTTTATCAAACTCTCTATCAACAAAAGAAACAGATTTTTAAAGAAAAGCAAACTCTCATACTTTGGACAGTAGATTAACTAAAACCAAACTTTTGTATCTATGTTTACTAGATGGAATAAAAATGAATTTGGATCATAATTCTCCCCACTCTGCATTTTCAAGTTTAATTACTTTTTAATTTGCATTATATTATATTACAAATCTAAYATAAGATTTAAACCACTGAGCCTAAGTATAACAAAGAGAAAACAGCTGATACATRATTTTTTATTAATAAATCACCACTCAAGTCTGTGCTGCTAAAAAAATGTAAACTCCCAAATCTAAGCAACATCACCTTTTCTCCTTCTGTAGATACCTTCTTGGAAGAAAACTGACATTGTTATCTCCCCGACTGTTAAAATTAATAAAGCTTATGATAMAAGAAGCCAATGACAGCARATAACAAACTTGGATGAAAAGCATKTCATAAGGAAAATGGTCTGGGAAAGTTCTGCCACTGTAGATGATCAATCCAATGCTTCGGAAAGTAAGGAGGTAAGAAAGTTTGGAGATTAGGAAAAAACCCAGAAAACATAATTCTTTGTTAAAACATTTTCTGCATAATGTATATACTGCCTAATACTGYTGATCAAAGTACTTTACATAATCTACACTTGCAAAGAGTCCAGGGAAACTTGCAGGTTGTACACAAACCATTTGCATCAAATTCCTTCTGATTGCAATTCTTCTGCACGTTCTTTCTTTCTCCCACCTGTAGGTGGCCACCATAAGCTACACTTATCAAATAACTCATTAGCCGGGTTTTCAATACTGTCATATCCAGATAATTAGCAATTTATTTAAATAACCAATTTCTGTGGAAATAATTGCCATGGAATGCCCTGAACCTACTTTTTATAAACTATAATAAAAGTGTTAAGATAATCCCTGACATTTGCAAATGCCATTAGTTCACCTTTCCTTTTGATAGTGCTATGGCATTATGTTTAAACAATTACCCGATAACGCGGCAGTTTAATGAAACAGTGTAGCAGACACATCCTTCAAAATGACCAGAGAATGCATTTATATGCAGAAGAAAACCCAATGAACAGACGTGTTCAGAGAGAAAGACTCCACAGTTGTTTCGAGGGCTGCAAATGGGACACATGATATTTTCTGCACTAAAAAATACAGGAAGTTCCCAGAAATGAAGAGCAGGCTGCACCTGGCCACACTTAAATGGTGCACAGCCCAACGCATCTCAAGATCCAGAGATGGCTCTTCTCACTGCTCCCTCCTTCAGTCCATTTTTATTCATTAATAGCCATTTGCCAAAGCCACTAGTGATAATGTACTATTTACTCAGGTTCTGGCTACTCCCAACAAAAAAATTAATTCATTGACCAAATGGAGAATTTGAGGGCATAGTCCTTTTATGGAATGTCTCTACATCAGTCAGCCTACGCCTTCAAACCAGTGGCTACTTCATGTTTCATGTAATTTCAAAGTTGTGGTGGGTGATGCACTAACTCCACCAAATCAGTGGCAAAGGTTCTGTTGACTACAGAGAAGTCAAGATTTCATCACTGACTTTAGAATAAAGTTAATGATTCTGCAGATTTGAAACAATTTCTATCCAACTCTGCTATAGCAGGCTCTTGAAACAATATCAGCTGACGGGATTTTTGTTAGCATATCATGACTATCTAAATACWCCGATAGCATGCCAATAATTTTTCTGATAATGATTGACCTCTTCCTTTTAATTTCAATGCTTACATCAAATGTGATTCTGTTTCTGATAAATACAGAATTGAGTCCAACCTTTGAGTGGAAAACAGAGGCAATCACTTTGCTCTGTATTTCCTTCAAAAAAAAATTACCCAAACAGAAAAAAAGGGGGAACTTCCACAACCTCAGAGAAAAAGCAGTGCCGTTTTAGGATTTATGTTTACCATTTTTTAATTAATACAAATTATTATTTATGCTCTTTCAGCTGAAAATTCATATAATCACCAGAGTTCTCATTCAATAAATGTTTAGTACTCATCAGAGAATTCTCTCAATTAAAAAAGAGTCTAGAATCGAAGAAAGAGAGAGAGAAAAATTAAATTTCTCTTATCAGTAAATATTATTTATCCATGGAGACCTGGGGGAATTTTCTCTCATATCAAACTTCAGTAGGAAAAATCAAGAAGACAGATACAAATTGTTTCATGAATGCTGCAAGAAGTGGTTAAACATTCCCTAGCAAAGCCATTCTCTCAGTGAAAACTACAGATACACTAAAAGTCGATACTTCTGGTCCTCAGCATGAAACCTAGCAAAGCAYTTTCTGTGGCAATTCATCAAACGTTCATTATTTAATTTCACTCATGGCTTCTACTTTGGTTTGACCTGGACCTGGAAATTGTCTGCCAGATCGCTTTCCATGTCCTTTGGTTGGCTCAGGGAGCCCTTTCTTGATTTGCCCCTCGACTGCTTCGCTCTTGCTGCCCCCATGAGCTGGAGCCAGCTGCTCTGCTGTGGTGGGGCTGAGCACCCAGGGCTGCAGGAGATCTGGCACCTTTTGCACTGCAACCCTGCCCTGGGCAGGACAAAGCTTGCCTGCTACCCAGAGACTGCCAGTGCTAACCAATAATGCAAATAACCACACAACAGTAATGAAAAGGTGATAAAATARTGCCAATAGCCAGGGTAAGCTCCCAGCATAGTACAAGGAAAAARACACGTGAATAGGACCAGCAAAACAGCCAATGAACAGCCCATCTAGAAAATACTACCCAGTTATCAGACCAGACCACTGCAGACATTACAAAGGGACAAATGAGTTCCTGCTAAATTCTTGCCCTTAAAAGATGTGAGTGCTTCACTTCATCACAGGGAAGGTTTAGCTGCCCTTTTATTCTGATGCAGAGACAGATGTTTAACCCCGAGTCTGGTAGAAATGGTTGTGGCTATCTAGGGATTTGTCAAAGGCAGCCTCGGCAGTGCTCCCTTTGTTTGGGCTGGTTTAACCTCCCTGACACCTGCCATGGTCACCATGACATGTGTGTGTGCCCACACGTCTGTGCCAGAGCTGCAGCAACACATCATCCTGACCACAAAAAGGCAATTTAGTACAACCAAGGATGCACTGGAGGAGACACGACTGCCTGCTGAGCAGGAAATTGAGGTTCCTACAACGTATTTAAAAAGCCAAAATTACTGAAAAATGCAGTACAACAACTTTGCAGGTCATTTAAAAGCCTGACACGTACCTTGTGCTGTTTAATAGCCACTTGCCTCAGAAGTCCATCACAGAAAGGGAAGCAGAACTTTGGAAATGAGGGCAAACTCAAGAAACCAGGTCTAGATAACTAGAAAGCTCAGATAAAGTATTTCTGTCTCGCTTTACATAACTCTAGCTCATCATTGTCCTATTTTGAGTTTTTTTCTATTTTGTCTGTCCCTCTATTCTATTTCATRCAGTTGCTGTTACCCAGTAATAAAAGATTTTATGTACAAATATATTTAGATCTATTTATAGATACACAGATATATTAAAAAGTACAGTGGCACAAACACAAATTTTTGTGAAACAAAAGACTCAATCTGAGTAGAAAACACTGCATTTGCCTGTGCATTAGTGTCTACATACACATCTACCATATTATTATTATTACATATCCATATAATCTGTGTGAGTATATATATACATGCACACTCAGTAGACGTATTTCCATATTCACATATACATAAAACAGTGGATGACACGTCCCCTGATAAAACCTGTTATTTCAACACTTCAAGTGAAAAGTGTTAAAATAAATGGCTCATCACATACAATGTGTTAAAATAAATGTTTATTTCAACACTATGTGTATCATAGCCATTTATTTCAACACTTCCCATTTCTCAAGACTCACACAACCAAGAGTAGGAGAACTGATAGCTATACCTAAGGTAGCTGAAGCACACAGCCCTACTCTGCTTGCCATAGGATGAGTAGGAAGTTACTTGACACTTTTTTTCCTCCCAGCAATAAATGGAAACTACCTACCTTGCCTGTTTGTGGGGATCTGCGTGTGTCTGCAAGCTGGTGGGCTGTGTCATCATTTGGAATGAAGGGCCATACCAGAGCCTCTTGAGATATTTGGGAAGCAGACTGATGCTACCAGGGTAGGGGTGTGAAAAGAAGCAAAACATGGGGGACTTTGGCAATTTCATTTTGCTGTTTCTGACTTTGRTACAAAAGCATCTGGGCAGACAAAGATTTATGTGATCAAGTGCAAAACCTAGAGCTRTTCATACTGAGGGGTGGGTGGGATGTGATTTTTGCAGGACCAGTTATAATCTGGTGATCAAATGATGAGTAAGAGAACATCTGGGTTCTCACTCTACCTGCAGAGAACAGTTTATTGGGATGATTCTTCAGCTCAAGACTGCCTGAATAATTTTAATATAGAAATTGAAGAGTCTTCGAAGCAGCAATTTTCCATCTTTAGGTGGTCTCTAGAGCACAGCTGTAGTCATTGGGGGTTCCTGTTGGTGCCTTTACATTCGTGTCAGCAGCTGAACTCGCTCCTACCAGCTCAGACAGTACATTATACACCAGTGTCCACCTAGCATCAGTTTCTATGCTCTRTTTTGGGAGGAAGGCTCAAGAAGCTCCCATTCTCTGGTAGTTCCTGCTGGAACCAGAGGGCTCTGTGCTTTTAYAGATCTGTCTCTAAGGGACAGAGGCAGGATGAGGCCGAAGAAATTTAAATAAYGCACAAAATAAGAACAAAACCTACCCAAACCTCGAGTTCTCTCTGAGCRATATTTACCACTAACTTTCCTGTAATGTTTTCTTACAGCTTTCCTGCTTTGAAAAACATTAAAAGCATGATTAGAGATTGTCTARGTCCTAGCAAGACAGTGTGGCCTTAAGAAGATAAACACTTGGAGAAATATTCTCTTTTCTTTTTCTTGTACTTTTTCTTCCCCGAATTTKCAGTTTTCTTGGCTGGTCTGGACAGAGCAAAAACCCACAAAATAATSTAATGAAGGCTTTGCAAGCAGCATGCCCTACCAGAAGACTGTTTTGCACCTGTGTTTTGAGACCACAGTTTTTCATCAACTCAAATAAATTCACTACCTCGAGCCGAGCCATTTCACAGTGATAGCTGCCTATATTCAAACATCTCTCTTCCTGTAAAATTATCTTCCCTCCATGTCACTTTGGTCAGATAAAACACTACAACCATTTTGTAGTAGAATAGTCTACCACACAATTAAAGCTTTCCAGAAAAAAACCCACAATGTTTTCACCCTTTTGCTTCCTGCAGATCTGATTAGTTTCAGAAAGAGGAGGTATCATCACTCYTTTGAAGGCACTGTAGGTTATGAGATTGGTCCTCAGAAGCTGGCAGCACATAACAAAAGTGCTTTATTCACAAACATCAATCAGTTTCAAGAATGGCAGTTGCTCACAGAATGGTAATAATGGAAATACTGAGCTAATAACTCCTGTAGATATTAAAACACTGTCTGACAGACATGCAGTGCTCATTACACAAGAACATTTTCTTATAATTATGGTTTCACAACCAGGTATGTAAGTTTGCTAAATATTCAGTTCCTTACACTTTAATTTTTTTTTTAGGCTAGACAGTAAAAAAGGCTCTTCACTCAGAGGGTGTTGGGCACTGGAACAGCTCCCCAGGCATCAGCCTGACAGTTCAAGAAGTGTTTGGACAATGCTCTCAGGCACATGGTGTGACTCTTGGGGATATMCTGTGCAGGGCCAGGASCTGGACTGGATAATCCTTGAAGGTCTCTTCCAACTCTGTGTTTTTTTAAAAAATGAAATTTACAGGACAATCCTTAGTTTTGATGAATGAAAAGGACCTTYCCTCCAACAGTGAGCTGATACCTTGGCTTTAACAGAGGCTTTAGATGTGCATGGATGACAATTTCAAATTTTGTTCTCATTTTCTTCTTTTTAATGACCTTCACAATTACAGGAAATTTCATGCCATTCCTTTAGCTGAGAACATACAGAAAGCTGAAGAGTCAGTGCCTTAATGGAAAGCAAAATAATAGCTTGTCCATGCTGTGTAAACTATCTATGGCATAAAGAAGCCCAAACCCTATTTGTAGRGGCCTTTACTAGCTCTGGATATATTAGTGAGGGTTGGTAATTAAAACATGGTTGTATCAGTCCTGCTTGCGACCACTCACACAACTCAGTGCTGATTTTGAGAAGAAATTATACACCCGTATCATAACTCTGCTTTCTGCATTAATAAAAAATAACAGCATTAATAGGCCTAAATATTCATTTGTTTGATGTATTCAGAGCAACAGAAGGGGGTGCAAGGGAATTTAGTGTATTGCTCTGTCAGATCACTTTAATTATCCAATGAGGGCAGCTCAGAGGGTGAGTAAGGCACTTAATTGATGTACTTACTCATCCCCTCAGCTTCCACTGAAGAAAAATGGTAGCAACACAACTCCTAAACTGCATTTGTTGGTCTTCAGTGATCAAAGTAAAGGCCAATTAACAGAAAGCCAGGGGCCCACAAAGTATTTGTTGATTTTAGAACACTGATCAGAACACACACTGCTACTGCTAAACACACAGCAGCAGTATCTGGCACTCAGACAGTGCCTTCTAGGAGAGGATATCCAAATGCTATACAAAAGTATAATATTTCTCTCTCCCAGAAGAAAAAGAGTGCAAGGGGAGSCCTGGAAATCTGTGTAACTTGTGATTCCACCTGAGCAGAAGAGGCAGCAGTTGGCCCTCCTGGTCACAAATCCCTTGTCCCAGAATGTCCTATTACCTTTCCCCTAAAACTGTTTGTAATTTAAAGGATAATTTTTTAGAAGTAGACTTTGTAAATCAACTCCTAGACTTTRTAAATCAGCTCTTCTTAGAAACAAMGTACATACTAATGTGCCMAGCACCTCAGTCTGTGTGCTTTCATGGATGAAATGTTATCCCCGTTCACAGCACAGCCTCAAGCATGGGGATATGGGGTTCATGAAAGCATTCAGGACTCTGGTCAACTGCTGCTGTCACCTTCTCCATCTTTCCTCTTTTTCTCTAATCTCAAATAAAACGTATCTGATTCAGGGGCAGTATCTTTGGGTGAAACTGTGTTGCTCCCTCATTTTTCTTGGTCATGTAGAATTGTTAGAACTGTGAAGGATATTTTAGGAAATCAATGTACACACAAAACTGAAGACATCCCATTTGCATGAGCTACTGCTGACATAACACTGTGTATGGAGAACTCAAGGAGGAGGACTCACAAAGGCATAAACGTTCCATGTGAAACTCTAACACATCTGTTCAGCACTGAAAAGCCTGCATTTAAGTCCAAAGCACTAGAAAGCCGAGACAAGTGCATTTTTGGAATCAAAACAAATGATGGTAATTTAAGAAAATACTATGAAGCACACAAAGGCTGTACAATGCCATATGTTGCACAATGCATCTGGTAATCAATTTACTGTATGTGCCAAATTTACTAGAAGCCCAAATGGGCTTAAGTTCTTTACTCAGAAACTCAAAAAGTTAGCTACAAGCATTACAAACATGGTGCTCTTACGAGTAGTAAAAAAGTGGATTTTTCTTTTTACCTACAGAACACACAAAACATTTAATCTCCTAAATTATTTCCCATAATGAATACATGTACAAACTTCACTTTTGATCAATAGCTTTCATAGGCTCACACTTTGAGCACATGGTATGTTCTACAGTTTAAAAGATAAATGTGATTTTWAAATTATTTTATACTCAGTGTTTACTTCTGGCTTGTAGGTTTGAAATCATGAAGGTTTWACGCTGTCATTTGTGATTCTATACACAATACACTACTGAAGATGTCATCAAACACAGATGTACAACCAACCTTGCAAGTACTGTGGTCCTAAATCAAATATGAATCCACAGTTACAGTATTAAAAATACAGCAGAAATCCCTAATTCAAGTGGACAGTATCACCTATAAAGCCAAAACAAATGGTGTAGGATAATAGTTTCCAGATTTGGGTTACAGTGTCAATGCAGACTTGAGCTGTGCTAACTCACCAAGCTTGATCTTGCTTGCCAGAGCATGCTTGTCAATATTTAGCTCCCAGAGAGCAYGTCACCAATCTTTACAAAAACTAGCATAAATACAAAATACTATAGCAGCTGCTGTGATCCTTTTTCTAACACTGAGATTAAATCACTGAAATTTGTTTTGAGTGTTTTAAACCAGAAGATGTGTGCCATATAACTACCGTAACAAGAATGTGAGAAACAGCATTAAGGGAATAAAATGCTGTTATTAGGGCTTTTTTAAATACATAAAAACACCAGATGCTTTACATTAACTGACTGGAAGACATTTTAATATCAAGCTTAAAAATATCACTTTCTCCTGTAACATCAGCTTAGAAAATGGAGTGGGATGAAATAAAATATAGCTATGTTTTTAAAGTGACTAGGAGTGACTTTTCTTTTAAGACCCTTTTACACTATCTGACACTAACAATGAGCTAGGGATGCCCTCAGAGCTGTAAAATATTAAGCCTGAAAGAAAAGAAAAATAAAAACATAGGAAAGAAATCTGCATGCCAGCCCCACGCAGAAGGGAACTCCGTACTAAAATTCACCACAACAAGATGGAGCAAGACGTCCCTAAATCAGCCAGGGTTTACCTCTCTCTGCATACCCACCAAGAACTGATCCTCCAGTGTGTTTTCATAAACAACAGAGATGCAAACAATTTCTSTGTTACACCAGTAAATCAGAATGTATCACACAGCAGACGTTTTCCTAATATTTCTTGAGGAAAGTAAGTTGCCACCAGATCTTCCTTGGAGGTCTGAATTTTTCAAACCCCACATTGAGTAAGTTCTGAAGAAACTCCTCAATTTATAAATAAAAAAAAGAACAGATTCTTACGGGTATTGTTTGGCAGTACCTCCTGTGCAAGTGCTCCTGGTGTGCGGAATTTATCAGAGACCAGAATGAGAAGATTTCACTGAGTATTCACTACTAAAAGCTAAGCAGCTCCTGAGCAGGCATATGTATCCAAAAACTGGTGAAAACACTGCCAGTTCTGGGGTATTCAAATAGCTGAGCAGCTGTGGCCCARTCAAAATCTGGACTGGAGTGCCCATACATTCTTTTGAGAACCAATAGGTCACTCAGTAGGGTCATTTGTGACAGAATAAGTCACTCAACAGAAACATTTATGACTGGATGGACAAAAYTGTAGCACAGCTAGCTATTTCTTCACTGGCATGCCTGCCTGCAAAACCCACAGAACTGTCTCCTCATTTCTCTTCATTTTGAGCTGCCTGCAACAAAGTTCTTCACAGGATCAGCCTTGCCTCGGTGCTGAGCCAGGTGTGGGACCACACGTTCTACAGACAGACCTCATGCCATTAAAAACACCCTCTCATATCTGCACTGGATTTCTCATTCTGAAACAATGGCACACTGTGCTCAACAGGTCCCCCTCAGCTCTCAATTAACCCAAGGAACAGTGGGCAATCCCTGACTATGAGTGCCTTCTGGGATTTCCACGAAACTGAGGAAAGAATGTTATAAAGTGCAAGTTAATAGGGAAGACAATTTCAATTACCCAGCAATGTAGAAACTGCAAGTTGATCATCARTTGGAAAACTGAATTCCTACAGCAGGTTCCCTACAAGGCTTTGTAGGATGCATTTGTACATCCCGTGTGTGAGGAGGACATTTGCACAGCTCATTCTCTACCATGAAGTAATGTATGTACATGAAAAGGCATATTAAAATGTGGATTCCCTAGCTGACTACTATATATTAGATGCATTCTTTTGAACGGAAAAAAAATGTTCTGATGGTTGTGAAATACATTTATAAATGCTTCTGGCAATTGTTCACTAGGGATGATGTGATGCCCAGTGAAATACAAACCCAGGACCTACCCAGTTAAACAAATCTGCTCTATTTTGTCTCCTGTATTTTATATGTGAAGTTGGCATTAGGATTTATTCCTTATTCAAGTAGGATACTAAAAAATACAGAATGTTAGCAGGATTTGGGTGAGTAAAGATGTATTCCCTGCTAAGTTCATAATAAATCATAGCTAGCCAGTGGTAGAAGGCTACTCCTACATAAAAGCAGGACAGCAGCAGTAATGATGAAAGCACATCCTCCTGGTGCTGATTGGGTTTAAACTTGTTCCGAGGATAATTTCTTTCTTTTTTTTTTCCTCTATCCCCACAGCTGATTGTCAAAATATCCTGTGACAGGATTGATCACAGCAAGCACACCTTCCTGTAACCGTAAAACCTTCTCTTCAAGACACTTTGTGACCCATTTCTAAAACACATCAATCAAGCACTTTGTAGGTGGWGGGAATGGTGAGAGCCCCAATATCCTCCCAGAAATGCATAAGCTGAGACTGCTGATCCAGAGGGAGGAGCTCACACACAATACAGAATTTGGGGTGTTTAGCCAGCAGTGGTAGTATCCCCACAGTGATGGCAGAAATCAGTAGTCAGTCAGCCTGTTCTGCAGGCACAGCTGTCCCACAGTAGGAAGGAAGAACAGGAAGAAGCACCAGGCTTAAAAAAGTTAAATAAAATAATTTTTCTCTTTACTTGTAAGCCCAAATTTTGATCTGTAAATGTGATGTAGTTTTTCTTTCGATAAATGCAAAAACATGTTTGTTCTTCACATGAGAATATGCCCCCCACAGAATAAAAATGCTCTACAGTATATGCCACATGGTGACTACAGGAAATCAATATGCAAAGTAAGGTACGAAAAGAATGAACACACTTGAGACACACCAGGTCAAACTCAGGGGTTTTAACCTCTGCTGATACAATTGTTACTCAGAATTGTTTACAAACTCTACCAGATTCTTGGTTTGGTTTTGGCTTTTTTAGGGAGGGAGAAGATTATAACTAGAGCTTCTGCTGTGAGTGACAGGTACAGTTTATGATTTCCACAGAAGAACTGGCCTCATTGATCACTCCCAAGCACCACCTGTATCACAAACCCTGCTGCTGATTCAGGTACRGAATAAATCAGCAGAAAGGATCATTATGRGCCATGCATGATCATCAACAGGGARCTTGGAACACTGATGGGTATTCACTCAACTGGGATTCACATGAACATGTGAACCTCTGCCTCCTATACTGAAGCTCCCTAAACTCTCACAGCAAGTACAGGGGTTTAAATCCATCATACACTGCCACAAAGCTTTGTAGACCTGCAGGCTGACTTGAACACTGCCACCTGAAAAGATCTTCRTGCCACAGTCCATGACCACACGCTTGCCCTGGAATGACAGACTGTATGTGAGCATCACCCGCACACTGAGAGAAGAAAGCTTGGCCCAACTCTAACTTGGCAATCGCCAGAGAAAGGTCAGCAGCCAGAGCGACCCTTCCAAACAGCCACTGAGCAGCTGAGGGGACACCACAGGACACAGAGTTCTCTCAGCTTTGACACACTCCTGCAGGGAGTAGCAGCCTTTCAGTTGTACGAAAGGCTGGAGTTACCCTGCAYACATCACTCTAGACCTCATTCAAACGTCATTTTGAAGTCAAAAGAAATTGTGACTTCATGGTGACTCAATGTGGAGAGGTGAGCAAGACAGAGAGCTGCTGAGACTTAACGGCACACAAACCTTGCAGCAGACTTCACCACAGCTTTTCTTGGTTTTGTTTTTTTTTTTAATTTTAATTAATGCCTGCTTGATTTTTTGACTTCAATGCCAAGTACTTTTCAAATAAATAATTCCCAAGATAATGAAAATAGTTATACTGAAATGACCTCTGAAATTAATTGTAACGATCTTCTTACAACAGAAATTCCAGTTTTAAGCACAGTTATCACCAAAAGACATGACAGAAAAATACTCTAGAGATTTTTTTTTGGTGAGTGTTTGCTTAAAATTAGAAGAGGTGACCATCAGTGAAAAAGATGCCTTTTCCCCMGACCTGACAGACACAGAAAGACAATCAACTCATGCTGACAAAGACATCACCACTGGGTGCAATCTTGCTGACATTACCAGAAGGACRAATTTTCTGTTCCTGACTGATTTAAACTTTCTTATCAGGTCATAATTTACCTGTGGTACATTCACCTGTACCCATTACTGTAATCAGGGTTAAATACAAGCCCCTGCTCTACCAACCTGCTTTAAAATKCTCTGACATCTCTTTTACCTTCCCTGTTCATTTTCCTTCTTTGTTAATCAGACTATGTCTTTAAGATGCTGACTATGAGAGGACTCATTGCTTWATCACGTTAATCCATACCCTTATATGAACAGATTCCCCATTTTATCTACTTGCACCCAGAATAACATACCTTGCATGTTCTTTTCCCCCCACAGTCATTCTCCCTTATTTTTTCCATATAAAGTCTGAAAAGAATTTATGATTTTATCTGAATTGCTTTCTGACCCGTGCCTTTGGATGCTATGAGTAAGACTCCATAGCTTAACTGTTATCTGATTACTAAAAACCCCCATCARCTGTGAAATGAATTATTTCAACTGTACATATTCTATATGAGCTCTGATATAAACAGTAAATCCAGAGTGTTCAGCAGCAGCAGTTTAGAGATTAAYCTAATTGCAGGCTATTAAACCAGGAGAATACAGCCAATTGCATTTCCAGTGGCCTGCACAGAACGGCAACAGTTAATGATCATTTGATGGTTTTCTTGGACTTTGGAACAAACACTTGGCTTTTAGTCTGAGAGCATGCTGGACATTCCTGTCTGATGCTTGGGGGACTCAGCCAACTAACAGATACATTTGGTGAAGAATCTCATTCTAGTCATGCCCTCCCTTCCTAATTTCCCTTTTCACTGTTTTGTCGTCTTTGCCTGTTCCTCAGGGAACCGAGTGATTGATAGCCTAATCCAATGACTGTATTACAGCTGCCTCAACTTGGACTCTTTTCCTTATCATTAGCAGTTAGCCTATGGTTAAATTCACAGCTCACTGCTTGGTACAGCCCCTGAGATTTAAGGGTCTGGCCTTTAGAAAATATTTAACATAAAATTGAAATCTTGACATACTGAGAATTCAGTTCTCTGCAAGGCTTCTTTAATTAATCCAATGTACTGTACCATTGTTCTATATGAGGCTCTGACATGGTGAACTGTTACTGAAGCTCACAGAGATGTGTAATTCTAAATTAAACACTCACTTACATGTACCTACACTGCATTTGTTTCCCAAGTACATGTGCATGAATGTGAAAATTTAAATCCAATCTCTAACAATAATAAGCCACAAACCAATTACACTTAAGGAGTAAAGACTTTTCATTCATTTCCAGCTCAGAATGAGCTTTTTTTTCAAAGTAGGAGGAGGAGAAAACACAGCTTTGTTCAAATGTGCTGTGTAAAGACTCCTCCTTCATTCTTTCTCCAGGACTCATTTAATCTTTTGGTGAATTAAATCAATTATGATCATTTTTAATCAACTACAAATGGCACCTGTGCTAAAAGTGTAAAGTGTTTTCTTTGTGGGAATGAAATTGGCTAGAAGATATTAAAAATGGAAAAAAAACCCGCTTCATTTTCTGGTCTTATCTAGAGAATAATACTTATTTTTAAATAGCTATAGGAAAGATATAGACCTTGATCTATGCTGTAAACCTTTGCCCTACTTCCAGTCAGTCGATGAGCTGCAAGCTTCTATGAAAATGGCAGCTGAGTCCCAGATGAAAAATTATGCATCTCATAAACTGCTATTCTGCTGAAATGTCAAGCTATGGCAGGGCTGTACCTCAAACTCAGCACTTGGCATTTTCCTTCTGTCTGCTTTGTAGCCATGAAGCAAACATGAACAGTGAGGATTTGTGTAGGGCAGGTAGCAGGCGAGCTCCCTGTCAAAAATCTATTATTAGGGCTCTGATCTCTCCTGCACAGACCAGTGACGGCAGCACACTCAGAGAAATCAGACTGCTGCAAGGACACGACAGAAAACAGAGGACTCTTTGTGAATCCTGACATAATATATGCAAATAAGGGCTTTTAATGGCTGAGCTACATTGAACAGGAATAATAAAACAAAATTAAAATTGTACTACGGCATATATTTGTTTTTCACCCCTTTCCACACTGTTTTATAAATATATGTTAATGTAAATAGTCTTTAACTCTCAGTAAATATTTATAGTAAACAGAAGTGTCTATGCATACATGCATTTTGCTTTGTTTCCAGTGATGGGTGGCTTTTCATTCATTTCTATTGACCAAAATCCACACTGCACTGTCACTGACAGAACTGTGATGAGTAAAGTGAATGCTCTTGGTTGGTTTTTTCACTTTTCTTTTAATGATGTGTCATCGAATTAAAATTAAAAGGCAGCCCTTATTATTGCAACTTCAACTTTTTCTCCTTCAATTTAATTCATACATTTCAGATTAGAATATATGCTTCTTATTAATAATGTCAATATACATTTTAATTTAATGAAATAACTCCTGAAAAGCATTCCCTTAAATGTCACAATTTATGTCGGACAGTGTTTTTTTAGTAAAAACAGACAGCTCTACTAACTTCAAAAAGTAACTAAAATTAACTGCCTCTGCTGGTTTCCAACAATTACACATTCCTGCATTTAATGACTGAATCAGCCACTCAGGTATCCTCCTTCTGACATCCCTTGTGGGCAGCTGYGAAGTTATAACACTCAGCTTCCTGAATCTCTCTTTTTCTGGAAAACATACAAGCACATGTACTCCAACATGCTGTACAATACATCTGTGCAAATAATGCCAAGGTGCTACAGCACAAAATAAATGGACAAAGCAATAATAGCACACAGACATGAGGTATTTGAACTGCTGCTGTAAAATACTGCAATATTTTTGAAACAAAGCATTAAAAGAATACACAGTGAGTGCACCTTAGAGAGATTTGCTTTTAACCTAAGTTTTTGCTAAGTCCAGTGTATGGTTTTATAAATTTATCCCCTAAGGATTTGGCTTCCAGACAAAAACAAAGAAACAAACAGATGACAAAGAACAAAAAAAACCCGTGGAAATTCAAACAGAAGCTCAGCTCTATTTTGCCTGCAATAGATATCCTATTGTGCTGCAATGTGATGTGTTTTATAAAACACATCTGGAATATGGAAGCACAGTATGAAAGCTCATGGAAAAAAACCCTTTTTAAAAAAAAAAATTATTTTAAAATACATTTCAAGGGAAGAAACCTTAGGGAAGTATGCAGCTGCTGACAGTATATTAACATTTCTCTGAAAAACTTGGCATCTTATTCTATAAAACACACTTYTTCAAAATTATTTATACTTGTATAAACTAAAACATCTCTTTCAGAGCCAGAGGTCATTACTCCTTGCAAGGATAAAAAAAACACCATTAGCCTCTTCTAAATAAACAAATAAGCTGCGAACACTCTGCCCATGTGTAGGAAGAACTCAGGATAAAATCTCATGTATTCTATATTTTCAAGCCTGAAATACTGCTAGATCCATTCTAAAAGCTTCTTAATGGAAATCAAACTGTTTCTAATGCTGTAAATACACATGGCAGTTACACAGCTTGAAAAACTGSATCTTAATTTTACTATTTTTCTTAGTTTATAAGGGCTTACTTCCTTGAACCACATTTTGTGGAATTCATTAGGATGTTTACACTTTTTGAGTAATGAGCATTCCTGTAAATTTATTTTTTAAAAATGGATGAAGACTGGGGGATCTTTTAAGCACAATGTCCTCTCAAGGTAACAGGGCCACAAAAATCTGCAGGGCTACCACAGCCCTTGGACTCATCTAATGCTCCACAGTGCAAATTGGAATTTCATTTTCTTTAGAAAAGAACAATTTATCAAAACTAAAGTGAAATTTTTCCTGAAAATATTTTTATTGTCACTAGGATAGAGGTAAAAGAAGAAGAAAAATCTGATAAATTTTATAATGCTAAATATTTGGAATGTAAATTTGGAATCCAGGGGACCCAGCTGTGACCTGGGCTCACACCTGGGATTTAAACCTGGCTCTCCCAGGTCTCCATGTGCAGGTCAGCAGGCTGTGCTAGTATGAGTGTGTATCCTGCGAGAGCTCTCTCACTTTGTATTAATAATTCAGTATTTGCAGGGAAGTGGAGAAGAGAGAGACTAATCCTACAGTCTAGTAGTTGAACATCCACCTGGGATACTGGGATCCTGCCCTGTCAAAACCACCCAAGAAACAGGAGCGTAGGCAGGAGGAAACAGTGACTCCTCTCACATCTTAGCAATTTTCAGCTGATCAAATTAGATCAAAGCAGGAAGGTCACTGCCCCAGCACTGGTTATGGCAAGAAAACACTGACTGTGACAACTCAAAACTAAATGGGGGTCTCAAAGTAACTCCATTCTCTCCTTTTTTTGAAAGACTTGAAAAAAAATGTTAATGAAAAAACCAAAATCAGAGACAAAAGTCTGTTCTCAGGACATCTCAGGATTTGGCAATGATTTTTTTCTTATTATTTTTTGTATGTTAGGTAAACCATAGGAAACTAGTTGTCATTTAGTAATTTAAAAGGAATTATTAAAAAAAAAAAATCCTGCTTCGATGTCTCTCTTATCATAAAAAACGAAGGATGAACCTCCTGCATACAGCTGCTTCTGCTGAGGCAGACAAGAAGAGAAAGGATGAGGAGGCCAAGGGGAAATGTTATATGGAAAATATTTTYTCAGCACATGGCCATGTAGGAACACATTTGTGAAGACTGAAGGACAGTGAAGTCTGTCAGTCAAAATGTCAGGCAGAGCATAGACATATCTTCATTATTTGCTCTTTGTTGGAAACCTTCATCAAACTCCGAGGAGGGAGAGGGCAGCCTGCACTGCACCGACAAACTGAGGGCACAGGGCACTCATACATCTCTGGAGAACATCAGGCCTTTAAGGGATCGACTTCTTGTCCCATGACCTGGTCACTGCCAGGGCCAGCAGACAGACACAGGGGCTGGATAATGCTGAGGGTCACCAGAGTTGTGTCAAAGTGCATTTCAGACCACAGCAGGACACCTTAGGGGATCCTGTGCTGAACCTCCACGGAGCTGGGGCCAGCTCTCACCTCACCCTGATCACACCCTGCAGGACAGGGACTGCTGCCTCCCTCACTGAGTGCCTGTGTGCCACCTGTGTGCCACGTGAGCATCACTGCCAGTACACAATCCACACACATGGAAAGATCCAGAAAGCCCCACCCAGCTTGGCTGTGTGCTGTGTCTGCCCGAGGTCTGTGCRCGACAGAACAACAATGAACCAGCTGTGCTTTGGGAAAACACACTGAAAATGAACCAGACTTATTGCTTCTATAATAGTCCTGTCTTTCACTTCAAAAATTAATTCTCTCTTGAGAGGAATTATTTGGGAAAAACAACAAAAACTTACTGACTCTATCAGATAATAAAATAAAACAAGAATTTTACCCACATCACAATAGAAACCCAGCATGTTGCGCTGTGGAGAGACTTTCATGCCAAGACCACGGAGCATTCCCACCAAGCCTGTAGGCATGTAAGTGGTGTTGCTGCCATTCCACAGACAGCAGAAATAAAGCACGGAAAGGTCAAGAGTCTGGCTGCAGGCCACGCGGCACAGCCGGGAACAGGAGCACGGCCCCTTGCTCTGACAAGAYGACACGCTCTCCCACTTTGTGTCTTCTTGTAAGCATGCTAGCTCTCTCRATTTAAAATTGCTTTCCTGCTTTTGGAAATTTGTATGCTGATATAGCTGAGCACTGTGCAGGAATTATTGCAATTGGCTCYGTGGCTTTCTTTTGTGCAAGGAGGTGTCGGATTGGGACCTAGTGATGACAACTATCAGCAAGAAATGTTTACGCATTGGTCTGTTACATTTTGTTCTTCCAAAACACARTAAATTGACATAACTTCCAGTATTTTACATTTTTTAAAATAAGCAGATTTGCGTCATGAGTAACGGTAAATCCTAAAATGTCATTTTCTCCCCCCTTTTGATACATATAAAACTTCAGGACAAAATGAATTATGTGCATACACACACAGACACATATATAATTAAAGAACTTTTCCCCATGTATATTTAGTATTACAAATATTAGATATCCATATACATTATACCAGCACAGAAATGCTGGTACATCCTCACTTACAGCTGGGCATGCAGGTGCCACTGTAACTTACGCTACATACATGTTTCAGAYCTGTGACATAAAAGACACACTTCTCATAATACAGCCATTTTATAGACTTTATTAGGCAGACTTATGGTAGGAAGGAATATTCAGAAATTGCAACTTAAATGAGAAAATGTGAATGGTGTTACTTATATAAAATACTACTGCAATAGTTCTTTTATTAATTTTTAATGCACAGCACCCACTGTGACCTCCTTTATTCTTTTCCTGTCAACATGGCAGGCTAGAAAAATTGAAATGGGCTCTTAGCTGTTCTCTTCTTGTTTCCCTCCTCGTCCCATTTTGCATAATATTAAAATATAACATCTTATTGGACTGTCACTGTGAAATAATCATTATGCGATAGGCATAACAATTTTTTCTGATTGTTATCACTTTCTGACTTTTCAGCATTCTTWAAAAAATTCCAAATTCTATGTAGTTATCCAAGGCAATAACAAAATTTGCCACTGAATACACTCATCTGAATTAAAGTTTGTTTAATATTCATCTTTTGCTACATTTCCTAYGGTTCTCTAAGGATAACACCAGTCACATAAAATAAAGCATATTTTTGCCTGTCTGATCTCTGATTATTTTTGGGGTGAGGCAGGAGGCGGGTCCGACAGAATAATGTTTGACTCAATTGGGAGGATGCTATTARTTCTTTTATGTATATTTACTGCTACCTCTGTCACCAAGGAGACTAATCTCCATACCAGTGAAGTCAAGAAGCATTGTCTTTGCAGGGCCAAGTTTGTGTTGTCACAGCAACAGAGTGCACAGGGTCAATAGATTAATGCATGAGTGTGCACCAGCACTGAACTGGAGTGTAAAAGTTTTGCTGCTGGTTTGAAAATTAAACTGAGAAACAGGACTTGAAAATATGGCCTACACGAGATATTCTTGTATATCTTGAGTAGCAGGCTACAAAAATATGCATATATTTGTCTAATACTGTCTATCATTTTTACCACCGTGGGAAGAGGAGGAAATAACCTCCCTGGAAGAGGTGCACTTAGTGGGAAGGAGGGAGGAAGGCTGGAGATGGGGCTATGAAACACACACTGCATTTGGATTGTTGATATTTCCCCCTGCGATGCCCTTTCATTAGCCTCTGTCTAACGTGGGGCCTGACAATTGTGACAGGATGAAAAATTTGAGGAAAAGCGAGGGTCACGAGGGAAGAGATTTCCTTCCCTCTCCAGTGACCCTATCACAGTATTCTGATGCAGTGCTTTACCATTAAGGAAAGGGCAACCCAAGAGCCTTCACACTTAATCTGTTCCATCTGTCATGACTTAGGAACATTGACCAGCAGTGAGCTTTAAGGACTCGGTGYGACTGCAGACATGATATTCTAGCCCACTACAAGGACCTCCTGATGTTTTGAAAGCCTCCAAGGAAGTACCATGCACYGAAAAGGGCAACACCTACCTGACATGCCACCATATGTGGTCCTCAGTCCTCGACCAACTGCTGGCCAAGGTGTGCTGTCTGCTTTCAGTCCCATCAGTCCTGACACTGTGTTGGTGGCTGTAACGCCATCTGCGCCGCCTGTGAAAGAAAAGGTCAGTCACTTTTTGTTAAATCACGTGTATAAGAACATGAGAGCATAAAATACAACAGAAAACCTGCAAACTCTGGAATAACTAGAAATTCAAATAAACAGCTGGTGAGCAAAAGCAACAAACTGCAAGGGGATGCACAGAAAGCTCCTTATGGCTGATCCCAGGCTCATGAATTTAGCACTGGCTGCAAGGCAGGCTGCACCAGCTCCAAGAGCTGTAAGGSCTGTAAGACAGCAGTGCAGGTGCTGGGGCTGACAGGCAGCTCTCTGCCCTTCAGCTTTGTGGGACAGAAACTGCTGCAGTGGTTGTCCAACACCTGAATGGGCCCCAACACAGTGGCCACCTCCTCCAAGCTTCAGTGCAGCAAGACCGCAAAAGAAGCAATGTSACAAAGGAACAATCCCCATGGTTCTAGGTGATGCATTAATACACCTACTTGCAAACTTATTTTCTTCCATGTTGTACTTTGAGCTCTAAGGGAAAAAAAAATAGACCTTCAAATGGTGTATTTTTGTTTTATCATAATACACACACTCATTCTCACTACTAAATATAGGAATGGGGGCATTTACAGAGRTATGGTAAACATTTAAATGTGACAGAAATGAGAGCATGCAGGGAAACACGCACAAACATATATAATTTATTGTTCACAGTTAACATGTCTCACTTCACATAGTGCTCTATTCTAGAAGCAYGAACAAAATTAGGAAACTTTTAATYATTGTGCTTATTCTAAATACATCAAACAAAATATTTTCATTTTAGTTTCTGTTGTTATCTCTTACTCCAGCAACACTCCTATCTTACTCCATCCAGCAAATCAGTAAATCTGCACAACTTGTGCACTGGAGTCACTCACCTTCCTGCGCAGCCTTTGCAATTTTCACWATATCAGTGACATTTGGGGTCAGTTTGGCAAAGAAAGGAATGCGAACAGCTTGTCTAACCCAGCGACAGATGTTCCGCACCAGCTCTGGATCCTGTTCAAATAGRCCAGATAAATATAGAACATAATTAAAAGCAATATGAACAAAAGGTGTATTAAGGAAATAGAAAACTTTGTTTTAMGTGGCTATACTGCAATTTCATGAAATTGCACCTCAGAACTGAACTTCATCTCATTACTTAACTTATTTCAGACACATCATGCAACTGCAAATYCACTACAAAAAGGTTAGTTCATGAAAAAAAGGGATTTTTTTTTTTTCCAGAAGACAAAGGTGTCACAAAATGTTCCTTTCCCAGAGGGAGGAAAGTACCATTTTGGTATTTGGATGAAAAAGACTATTTTACACATTTATTTTAAAAAATACTTCTCAGTTTTAATGACTCACTCTATGTAAGCTACATTGAAAACAAGCAGTATCCTATAAAATAATGTGAACCTGAAGAATTGTCTCATCATGCCTTGATCGGAACAAGAAGCATGAATCGAGGTTGCAGGGCTATCAGAATGCAATTTAGTATCTCTGAACTCTGAGAATAACTTGGGATGGCCATAGTGTAAATGAAAGATCAAAATCTTCTCTGTTAAAGCCAGAAATCGAAATCTTCAAGTGTTGGCTTTTCCTGATTTCCAGTCATTTACCTCCCTTGTGGAATACATCTCATGTAGACAGAAATCAACTGCCCTTTCCACTGAGGACAGCCCAGCAGAACCAACACCCGTGCCCGGTGTTCAATGGAACTCAGCATGGGGTTGTTTATTTTTCTGTTGACAATGCTCTTCAGAAATACTTTAAAATTTGCAATACTGATGCATGCAGAACGTGGTGCAGGTTCTGGTTAAAAATTGTGTGGTGCTATAGTATGAGTATTACCTGTGGGCAGGCTAATTGCTACTSCAGCAATTATTTACATTTACTAAGTCTTTATCACTCTCTCAGATAATAAATCTGTCATATATGAATAATCTTCTCCCATTTGAAAATGATAAAAACTTAAAAAGCTAAATTTGTATGTAGTAGCTGAGAATGGGATGAGACTAAATAAAGCTTAATTTAAAACAATCCAGTGTACAAAAGGTTGTCAGCCCAGTGAACACACAGGAAATATCCCCTTGTTGCTTTTCCTTTTTACACCAGTGRTTAAATACAAACAAAAAACCCACAGGCTACGTTCCTAGAAAGTACACAGTGCTTGACAGGAATAGTAAAATCCTAAAACGTAGCTCTGGCATCCCAATAAAAACAGTGATCTCGCCGCCCATGCAGCTGCCATGAAATATGTATGAACGCTGCACCGGCACTATGAAAGTAGTTGCAGCTTTGACTTTCATTTCTGTTTTGCATTTCCTTGAGGCCCAGTGCAGAAATGAGAGACCCTCTAGAAGACATGAATTGTATATCCTTTATGTTAATTCTTCTTAGAAATCCTTGTGATAATGCTCAGGATGCTGGCACCATAACTCATTATGCTGACTTCCTTGTGCTTATAGTGCTGCCATAAAAATTCTTATTCCAACACATMCTAATGCCTTAAAAATACAATTATTTCAATCCACATTAAATAACTTGTTGGGAGATGTCTTTCATAAAAATCCAATTTTCATCCTACCTAAGATAATTTAACTAGTTTGCCTTTCTTAATAAATAATTATTGACTTTTTTTCCCCAAAAGTAAGTAAAGATCTTTATTTTCAATCAGTTCTGCTTCTCACACACCAAGATTAATGAAATGAATGCGATGGAACGGTCTTCTGTTTCTCATGCTAGTAAACAGTTTAAATATCTGATTGCACAGAACATGATTAAACAACGCCCTTTTGAAAGGCTCACGTGTATCAGCCTTAGAAATCTGTCCATTTTTGGTACCCATAAAATCACAGATAACTCAATAGGAAAATAATTTGAAAATTCAAGTGAAGGAGGTAAAATTTTTTATATTATTTCACTTAATATTCCAAGGAAAAAACAGGAACATTTAGGAAGTAAATATGGAAAAAATGAAATAAAAGTTAAAACAGTGCTTTGCTGCATAGTGAAACAATTACTGACAGAAATTGGAAAGGTGATGATTTAAAAAAAAAATAGAATTCCCATTAAATTTTACAATTTTGAACCAAAACTTACTTCTAAAGTTCCCCCCCCCCCCTTAATGCTCTATCTAATTAATTTGTTCATTAAATAAATATTGTTTTTTCTAAAAAAAAAAAAAAACAAACCAGTATCCTTGAGCTATACCCAAAAGACACAGTGCGGGTCCTACAATGGAGCAGTGGTGGAACATCCAGATGGCTCTTCCATCCTCTTCCTCCTCCTCTCTCTRCTCTGCCTCAGACCCTCTGCTCAGGTCCCTGGATGAAGCAGCCACCTCAACCCATCCTCTCTCCCCTCACAGCAGTGACACTGGGAATGTCTGCGTGCCCCTGCTGCCAGAGGGATTTCTATCCTGAAGTCACTGCATGAGAATACCAGACAGACAACTAATGTATTCTCAAAAAGGAATAATATCTTCACCAGTTTTCTTATTTTTTTTTAATTCAAATTTTCTTATTTAGATCACTAAGAGAAGTTACTAATTYATAAATTTCAAAGTTGCCTACTATATTTGCACTGAGACTAGGAAGAATGCATTGTAAGCAATCAGAAGGCTGAAACAAGATATTGATTTCACTGGACAGAAAATTTTCATAGGAAATGGATAAACTACATTCGTATAATCCATGGGAAGTTCACTGGATGGTGCACAACCTCTGCAGAGGATCTTGTCTTTAGACTAAGACCAACTGCAGAGCTCACAAAAGAACATAATTTTGAGAAACACKGAAGTGATAAGAAATAAAGAATTCACTCCTAAATGCAATCTTTGACTGAAGAAATGCAGTTTAAAACCTTGGATTTCTAAGAATACTAATTGTCCTATTCAGCAAAGTTTTAAACTCAGGTGCAAAAGGCAGCAAAGTGAATAGCATGATTCCAGAAACTGGTTTTGAAGAGTTTAGGTACAGGCTGCCTTTTGCCTAATTCATTTGACTGGTGGAGGACCTCCTACCTACTGGGTCCTAATTGGGGTCCTACTGACCCCAATTTACAACTTGCTTTTACTGATTCTTTCTTGGACTTATAAAACATTCAAGGACGAGCATATAACTCATGAAAAAATGAACCTTGAAGTCTTTAAATCACATTATAAAAAATTCTGTCACTGCTAATACAACATATATTTTTTTTACCCCAATCGAAGTTTATGAAAGTGCCTGCATCTTTTATCATTGATAAAGTGGTTGACAAAGCCTGCATAGTTAAAAAATATTTTCTAAAAATGTAAAATGTTTTACTGGCTGTAAAATGTTTTACTGGCTATAAAAACAGCTGGGCATTTGTATTCACAAAATCTACAATATGAACTAAATAAAATATTATTCTGCCTAATTTAGTACAGAATTTTAATGCCTTTGCTTCAGAGTCTCCCATGTTCCTAAAAATTATCTTCTTTCATTTCACATAACTGGGTTTGTTGGTTCTCTCATTACTAATGATACCGTGAGATTGTAACAGAATGTGCAGCATAATTTTACACTGTGTGTCAATCCAGAAGAATGAACAAATGCTCCAACGGACTGTAACATCCACTGCTAGAACGCTCTTTTTATCTGCCGTGTATTTCTTTTAAACAAACCTCATCTAAATAAAAGCTTGGTAAAATTATCATCAACGTAACATTGATTCATGCACTCTACCTACAGGAATCTGTTGGTAATTTAATACCATATAAAGTCTCTTTTTGTGTAAGCTGTACATCAGCGTGTCTCCTGTCTTCCTGTTAATCAAATACTGCTTGTTTATTCCAAAGGCACAGGAGATTTGAATGTTACAGGGGTTGTCTTTTTACTTCCCTAAGCAACAGTACAGAATCATTTTTCCTGAATATTCATTATAGCCTTGGGCTAGATGAAGCTTTTAATCCTAACTACTCATTGCCAATGGGTAGATATACTAGAGGAAAAACAACTATTCACCTTTTTTTTTCTAAATGATCACATGATAAGCTTAACTACAACCATAACTATAAGTCCTCAGAAATTAAAGCAGCAAGTTGTCTACTCATTGCGTTTGGCATCAGTAATGAGATGAATCCCCTGTCCTATCACCCCCAAGGCAGACACATCCTGCATGCTTAAAAGRAAGCGTGAAAATGCTGTGCACAGAGTAGGTCACCTCTCCTTGTGTTTCATGRAAAGAAACAAAACCATGATGAGATTACCACAGAAATGTCTGGCTGCAGATTTTTGGAAATTTTTATTGCGACCTATTTTCAGTGTTCTTGCAGGATCCTCATTTTTACCCTATCCTGTTACTGAACAATCTTTACACTGTATTCAGCACGCCCCTCTGAGGTAGGGAATGATTATTATACCTGTTTAATAAATGGAGAGAGGAGACTAGATATCCTAAGGTGCACCTCCTACAACTCACCTTGCTTTGGTGCTCAGTTGTGACAAAGTCATTTACATAAGGAATGTCTGACAGAAAACCRTACTTGATTCTTTGGACTACCTTAAACCATGAGATACTTCACAACAGAAATATTTTTAATCCTTGGATTTAAACAGCTTTTCAGAGCATTTGAATAATGCAAAAGATAGAATTATATCTTCTTTAGGGTAACAAATATGGGTTTTCTTAACTATACAAACAGTCCTCGGGAAGCACATAACTGTGAATGTGCAAACATATACATGTGTGCATTTATCAAAAATACAAATATCAGTCTGAAAGATGTCATCAAAATAAACCAAGGTCAACACTCAGCAGAGCACATTAGTTGATCCTGTCTAATTAGTACTACAGAAAATGGACTGTTGGGGTTAAGAAAAAGCCTGTAATGATTGGCAGGGACCCTGCCTTGTGTGTCAGGCTGTGAGTGGACACCGCCCAAGCACAGATGAGACTGGATAAGGTTTGCCAATACGGGCACAGCCAATCGGTGTTCAGCCTGGGAAAATCAAAGTATAGAAGACACAGCTTTTGAAAATAAACTATGGGATTTCTTTGAACCAGCTAACAAGACATCCATGTCCTCTGTTCCCCACCATTGTCATGAATGGCTGTGTCCATATTGGGACACATCAGGCAGGAGGTAAAAGGACTACCCATGCCACAATGGACCATATCATGCCCTTAAATCTCATCTATCACTGACTGCAATGACCKAAACAACAAAATTTCAGAAATTAAAATAATTTATTGTATTTAATGCAAGAGTAAGTCTAATCTTCCTCATACACTTGCCACAAGACTATTCTCATRCATCCCTCTTGCCTGTGAGCTTTATGGCTAAATAATGCATTAAAACAGCATGTTTGCAATTTTAAACRCTGATACTAAGCTACAGAGGACTTATTTTGTCTTCTTATTAATTTAAAACACATGAAGCTGACTTCTTAGGAAAGCTGACTTCTTATGAAGCTGACATGGGACTTCTTATGCAGCTAGGCAAGTGCAGGCAAGTGGCACCAACAGTCCCTCATCAGTGCATTCTTCTCATGRCAGATTTTCTTCCTGGCTTTTCAGAGAGAAATCTTGTATATTAGCATTGGAGGATATATGTATCTATTACAGATCCCATTCTATCTATTAGCATTGGAGGAAATTTTATATGAAAAAATGTTCTACGGGTAACTTCCTCATTCTGAGCAGTAGACATATTTTTCAAAATAGTATCCTTAGCAAAAGGAGGGAGTGCTTTCATGGATACAAGAATGATGTAGCATAAAAAAAAGCTTTTTAGGTGAGAATTTGCAAGACTCAGCTGTTAAATTTAATACAYATACTACTCTCACTTTACTGTTTCATTCAACAATACTAGGGAAGGGTTAAACCTATCCTCCRTTAAATTGCTGTCTGAAGGGTCAAGAGGACTCAAATGCACCCTCACCTGAAAAGCAAGAAAGGAGAAGAGAATCTTTCTCCATCTGCAGGTAACCTCCATGCAGCAGGTCAGCTTTCTAGACCACGCTACCCTTCGGAACATTACARTGGCACCACCTGCCACAAGCTGCAGTGTGGAAAGGCAGGGGCAGGATGCATTTGGAGCAGCTTCAGAAAGAGAGTAATGATCATTTCTGTAATTCCTCACTTATTCAATCCACTCCACCGCCTCAATGTGTACCTATGGATCTGCATCTTTTACAGATCCCATAAAAGCAGTGAGGATGTAACAGCCTGATAAGCCGTTAATTTAAATATGTCTATCCCACATTTCTTTTCCAGATTAAATATGGATCCAGAAAGCCATCAGAAAATCATAACTTAGAAAACAAAACAAAAAACCAACCAAACCCAACTCTGTGTGTGAAGAGCCTCTCCTTAGCCATTCCTTAAAATACGAAAAAAAAGTAGAAGTACGGGAATTTCATCTTAAAGCACTGCAAATCAGTATTTGTAGCCTTCACCACTTTYATATATACATATTAGTATTTATCCTTCTCACAGCTATCTTTTCTCCCTTCTCCTGTGAGATGCCCAACACTGTCTTCATAAAACTGTCTCTATCTAAACCTAAATAAAATTTACAGAACAGTACCTAAATACAGAATTACAGTCAATCACTATAGCAAAAGAGTCACCATTGCAAAATCTCATGGTTAATTTTACTGCCTTTTTACACTCTAGAAAGGAGCAGTTTAGGTTGTGAATTTGTCCCATTTCAAACTTAATTAAAGCTAACAATTTGTTTAAAGCCTGTCAAAATGAGGGAAGGATTTCCCAGGATAGAAGATGAATAACTCTCCGCTTCTCATCCACAGTAAAAAAGTCTTCCTCATTTCTCAGGAAATCTGACAGCTTTTGGTCAACATCTATTGACCGCAGCTGTCAAAAAGAAAGAAATGAAGCAGTTTAACCTAAGGCAGGAATAACAGTTTTCACGGTTCTATGTGAAGCTATCTATATATATTAGGAAAAATTAAAAAAAAMCAGCCTAAATTACTTCAGAGGCTTTGGGTTAGACTGGTCAGCTTCACAAAAATGTAGCTGCTGGTTGAGAGCTTATCTCCCTCTGGCAAGAATCCATGACATGATGTGATGTGAAACCAATGCCACKAAATAAACTTTTAGAGATAATGATAGTACGTGAATTCAGGCCTCTTTTCCAGTCAATACTGTATTGCTTTTTGGCATGAGATCCAAAGTGTACTAGTTTAGCCAACAAAAAACCAACAAACAAACCCCAAAACCCCAAAACTCAAAATCTCATTAAATATCTTCAATAAAATAGTACGTGAAAACTCCAATCAGAAAMAAAATTCAAAATATCCAAACATGAATAATTTTGTATTTTGTTCTAGGAGAATAAAAATGTTTCATCCCATTTAAACCTTCAGCTTGTATTAATTAAYTTGCATTTTGAAAGCAGAGGTCTTTTCAATATGAAGGGAGGTTGCAGAGGTGGGATTTTTGGAAGCATTTCTCAAAGATCAGAGACTTGGATGAGAAAAATTAAGCAAATTCCACATAGTTACCATTTAACTAAACTACCATAGCAACAATATGCACTGTGACTACTGTTCACTGATTTAATTCAAGGACATACTTATTTTCTACTCTCTTACATACTGTAAAATGCTCCTTTCTTAAAAAAAGTCTTTTGAAACAAGTCTACTGAGTAAATGAAGACATTTATGTTGTTTCTACATAGCAAAACCTTCTCTTTACAATTTGAACAAAAACTGTAATATTTTTAAACTGAAAAGATATCACATGGCTTATATAACTAAGCAAGTCTTACCAGTGAAACAAGCACATTTCTGCTTACAAAATACTGAATTATTAAGATGTAGAGGTATAGCTTGGAAAATTCCCATTATTTTTTGCAGACTGCATTCATTCTTTTGGTTATTGTCTTTTCAATTAGGCAAAAACACTACCATTTGAAGACAATGTAAAGATGATATTTTTATMTTTTAATTTAATTGAAAAAAGTGTTCTTATAAGAGAGCAATGACTCCCAATTCATAAATGTTTTTGCCAAAGTAAAAATCTAAGCAAGAACTGAGAGACCTGACTAAACCTTGTTTTTTTTCCTATGGTTAAGTTATRAGAACTAAAAACCTCCTGCCACCTTGCTCATTGCCTAGATGCTTGGAYTTTATTAATTTAAAGTAAAGCTGCAAGCAAGGTGTCAAAATTTGATCAGCTGCTCCTTCAGATCTGTCAGCTCAAGTTCCACTTGGGGGAGCCTAATTGAGATTCTCCTTTTCTTCCAGTGATTCCAATGTGTCAGTGASCAAAATCAAGTCACTCTGGATTAGGTCCAGGCTTTGGTCATGGCTGCACTGAGCAGTCATAACTCTGAGACTCTGTCTACACTGAGAGATAACCATGGGCATTGAGAAAAGCCAACAAGAGACTGGGCTCCTGCTTCTCTAAGGAGTCACATGCTCTTCTCMGACTATCCTGGAAAACTAAAACAACAAATTGGTGCACATAAAAAAAGAATAATTTAAAAGCATTTAACAAAATACACCTTGAAAGACATGTGAAGGGTTTCTACAGAATAAGAATTTCAAGAAACTTTTCAGTTTTAGCAGAACCTTGTCTTTCCTTGTTTCTCCCTTGTTTTTCCTACTCTCCTTTGACACCACATAACTATTTCTCCCTACGTCAGCTCTTTTAATTAAAACCTCCGAAAGATGTTAAAAGCACAAGACAAATAACCTTTGATCACCTCACTTTACTTAAAATAAATGGGAACAATAAGTTGTTACGGTGTTTCTTTATTGTAAGACTCTACTGGAGCTGCACAACTGTATGTCAAAAACCAGAGAAAAATAAACCAAAGTAAAAGAACCCACTCCAATGGATTTTAACATATCTAATCTAAAAGCTGCCGGTTTTAATAGATCAGCATCCAAACTCAAGAATATATTCATCAAAGCACTGTGTGGGAGATCCTCTTTGGACATCTTATTAGCAGCATGGCACTCCTACATCTCTTCTGTGATAATGCTGCAGCTCATGACTGAAAACCCATGTGCAGACAAGGTCAAAAAAAATGACCAGCAGATTTTTGATTGACCAGCAGACAGAAGTAGAAAACATATATTTGTGCTGGGAGTTAGAACAAAAATTAGAGCGATGTCAAGATCAAGCACAGCTGTGACTTGAAAGGTTGGCGGCTGCCTTTAGTCAGCTTTGTAATTGCTCCCTTTTCAGATCACAGAAAAGCTTTTTGTTTTCTCCCCAGCACAACCAAGAAAACAACTGAATTTATTTTGAAAACTGATTCTTCTCTCMATGTAGGTGGTTGAGCTCTAATGTTTTTTCCTTATTCTGAATGTTTGGCATTTGTTTCACTTCTTTTTAATTTAAAAATGATAATCTAAGCAACCACAAGAAACATCTCTGTTAGAAAACTTTCTACTTTTAACTATAAGGCCTTTAATATATATTTCTAATTACCTTACATGGTAGGGGAAACTCTCCTTTTGTTTCGTTGTGATAGGTCTGTTAAAACTTTAGCAATGAGTATTTACAGTTGTTGATGTAAATGCARTATTAAAGGCATTTAAGTCCGATGATTTTCTTTGGTTGTCAGAAAAAAAGATTAGTAATAGTGGGCCTGAAAGGTTGATGCACAGATTGGCAGTTCAAATTAACAAATTATTTGTTCCGATACCAAATGGACTTAAACATTCCAAGTGAAAAATGCAAAACTGCATGTTTGCCTTTAGTAAATCTCTCTTGGACACACTGACTGGAAAGATTTATCAACAGCGCTGGTRTATGTAAAGCGTTGACTAAAAAAAATGCCTTTTTGCCCCTGATAGAACAAAATATTTTATCTTAGTTGTTTGTAGCCAGCMAAACTAATGTTTCTCATAGCACTGTAGAAAGTGGTATGCAGCATGATTAAATAATATTTCAGCTCTTTAGTTCATGCAGAGGTCACCTGCTAGAAGGCATAAAGGTTTGATTAGGTTTACGTCATACATGAAATATTCTAAAGGGAAGCACAGGACTCGAATATGTGAATGCTGCAGCTACAAATAGCTTTCTCTTGTGGTCAGGTAGGCAAGCTCTGTCTTTTCCTATAATAATAAGGCAGTAAATACTAAATAATTGAGGAAAGCATAAACCTTTGAAACACGAAACTAGGGAATTTAAAACCTATGCTCTGAGAGGAATGCCACTCATTTTTAAAATGGTCAAGTGGGCATGTGTTCAGATTTGGCCTACTGTAAAGAGCAAGCTTCCCAGCTAACTGGCTAATTTTACTAGGAGCTGAGGCAAGATTTAAAGAAATATGAGTCTAGTCCTGAAAGCTCTTGTGTAGGCAATGAAGAGTCTAGTTAGTACAGTTACTTAAGAAAACACTGACATGAAACTGAAACCACAGAAAGAAAAAAATATTAATGTGCACCAAGATAAACAATCTTAAAATATTTTATTTTACTTGAGCAGTTACTTGGTGACGATGATTTTATTTCCAGTAAATTTTGTTTAACAGATACTATAGTTACGAAAAACTGCAATGCCTTAGGGTGCAACCACATATCCAAAGGCAATCCAAAGGGCCTGGACATTTGCTCAAATTTTCAACATTTCTCTTTTCTGAAAACTTCTCAGGGCATTAAAAAACAATTTCAAGAACAAGTACAGGTTGCCATTTGGTTGAAACAAAAAGGGGTTTGTTTCTCCATGGGAGGCACTCACTATATACTTCATTGCTGCTAGGCTATTGARGTGTCATTAAATCAGCCAAAATCTTGAAGTGTCATTAAAACAGTCAAAGAGTGGCAGGTCACTGCTACTGGGACCAAACTAAACTTCTTTGTGACATCTGTCACCATMATGTGAATTTCATTAGAAATGCTTCCATCATAGTAAGATTGAAAAGAACTGCAAACACAAATTGCTTTCATGTCTTCATGATTTTCAAGGAAACAGAACCGCTTTCACATTTGCTAAGAAAATACATTCTGCAGAGAATACTTTCCATACATAAATATAAGTCACCACACATAAAGAGTAGTTAAAACCTTATTAACAGCCACAGCATGTCATTAAGAAGTTCCAGCAAGTTGGTAGTGCTGTTAACATTACTGTCGCGTTTATAATCCCTYTTTGTTTTCCATTTTGTATTTTGAGTAATTCAATTAGAAATCCTTCAAAGCAATAACAGTGGATTAAATGTTGTCAAGCCACAATATAAAATTACTGAATAGTGTTCTGATGATGAATTTATTAAACTTTGCATTTCAATTCATTTCTTCCTGAATGTATAAAAAGAAGAATTCTTCAGACAAAACACCAATTAACTGTCGTACCTCATTATTAAGTATTGTCTCTACATGTTATGAAAGATAGAACATATGAAAGATAGAACATACGAAGACATAAAGGACACATGCAAGAATTCCATTTAAATCACAACATTTAATCACACCTGAATCCCGCAACATTAACAGAAAAGGAAATGAATTCTCAGGTACTGGAGGAAGGTGAATGATCTCACCTACCCAGAAGTGACCATGAAGATTGCAAGCTTTTCCTGCTCAGATTTCCAGTGAAAGAGCTCATCAGTAAATTTTTACTTTGAAAGCACCTCAGCAAAGAGTTTAGTTTATGAGGAGAGTTTTGAAGAAGGAAGGAATAGAAAAAGAAAATAAAGAGTCATCTGACAACAGAGAAAGTGAGAAAAACAATCCAAAGAGGTTAAACAGCAAAACCAAATTACCATMAAGGACGATGTTGGACCATGAACACAAGTCCACAAAACCCATCTCCTGATCTATGAAAATGTGTGCTACATTTGCAGGAGTGGAAGGAGGCGATCAGCAGCATTTCTTCTCCCTGCACATCCCAGATTCCCCCCAGCAAAACAATGCCCAGTGCAGCACTTCCCTGCACACACAGAGCAACAGCATCACCACCTGAACCAAGGAGTCTGTGTTTCTGAGGAATCGCATTTCTCGCCTCTGCTGAGCTTTTCCCTCAACTGAACTATCAAGGCTCCTCTTCATATCCATTTGCTTGAACAGCAGGAACTTCCTCTCCTCTCCCCAGCCACCCAGTTTTATGGAATTTACAGTGTCTGTGAAACAGTTTGGACTCTGAGAAACACRACTGAAACAGTTCATTTGGTCAAGAAGAGCCCCAAAGCAACAGGGCAGCAGCAGACAGACTGAGATCAGCTAGGGCTTACATTACTAAGAACAAGCCAAAACGGAAAGTGGCCAATGCAAGAGAACACAAGACATACAAACCCTGCAACTCCACTGCAAACACCAACACCAACCTCACTTACACTGGTCCATACTGGATTTTAGGTGGCAGTGTTTGAACTGCTGCTATAGCCCAGTCCAGCACCCCTCTGCTGTAATTTGCATTAATTTGTTGCAATAACTGATACACAAGAGAAGAGCGAGGACTAATAYTGCCTGCAGGACTCAATGAATTATACTTAACCAGCATATTATYGTAGGCCGATAGTAGAATGTCACATGAACACAGATATAATCAAATTCTGTTTGGGGCATCATTTATTTAAAATACTTCAAGCTCCTTGCTGGCAGAGCAGCAGCGAATTAGCATGCTATGCTGTGCACTTCAATTAAAAAGCAGCCTCATCTTTCCTATTTCCAAGGTACAGCAGAGCAAATCTAATTGTGCCATGCAGTCAGCTCTCATCTTTGCAGAGTAACCAGGGCTTTGGGGTTTTTTTCTTTTTGTTTTTGACAGATTTGTCGTTTTCTGAATGAGGCAATGTAGCTTTTATGAAACTTGCCTCCTAATTGCAGGCAATAAACATAAGCACAGCCAGCAGCAGAGGCTGTAGCAAGAACAGCTGAAGGAAAATGAAAATAAAGGTAAGAACCACAAGGCAAGCTCATTTTACATATGATCTGAATAGTTAAACCACCAGGATCTGGATATCAGTGCTCACAAGAGACATATACATTCCTCCTTCAACATAAACTAAAAAAACCAAACAATTCCCCAAACCTAGAGCTTAAATGCTGAGACAGCAATGATTTTTTATATTTTAGAAGGCATGACTAATTAATGAGAAATAGTTATATCCAAGAATATTATAAACTTTTAAAATATTTGCTTATAGCATGAAGAACCTTCGTTCTTGCACTTAGGCTGAGATCTTTGAATATGAGATTTGTTGTGTTGACTTGAGATCGCCTTGTTCGTAATGATTATCTCACTCCAAGTGAACACACAAGTCCTTGCACTTCCTTTTACCCAAAAAACATAGCAGGAATGCAAAGTAAACCCAGATTGCTGACTCAATTTAACTATTTGTTTATTCTTGGCAGAGCAGCTGGAGAGACTTGTTGACTTATAGACCAAAAACAAAAAGGCAAATAAATTTGTTTATTTCACAAAACAATTACAAATTAATTACATTAATAATTCTGAATATTCAATGCCACTTTTTAGAGGGATAAGTAAGAAAAAAATTAAAATATCTTTGTGTGGTTTCCAGTAAAGGACAAAAAGTGCACCACAAATACAACAAGCTTGCTGTTGAAATGAGTGCCACCATCTCATGTGATTTATAATTTTCTTAATTTTATGCTAAAATTACTACAGTAATGAACTATAGCAGGAAAGCAATACTGTCATTTTTTAATAATCTGCTGTTCACAATGCTGTCTTTATGTTTACTATTAAATGTTTTGTACACATAGGTTATGTGATTCATAGAAAATCTATGTATTAATGCTGATAAACTTAATGACAGAAATTCTATTACCATTTTTAATGATATTCACTTTTATACAGTTGCAGATTGTTATGAAAGAATACAAATCTTAACTTTATTATCATTAATCTGCATTAGTAAATATAATTGACATTTTATACAGAACCAGCTTTAAGTAACTTATTGGCAGCAATACAGATGCCTCTTAATATTACCCTCTGGCTAGCTACGCTGTTTGGGCGCCAGAGTGTCTGCACTAATGACTTGGAATTAAAATCAAATAAAAGCTGAGAACTGTAATTCAGTATARAACAAACAGCCATACTTAGTACCGATTTTTATTTATAAGATTTGGATATACCAGGATCTTTTCTAATTTGCAGTTGATAGAAAACAGTAAAGCGTTTGAGACTAGATAACAAAATAGGATAGAGTAAAAATAAATCTGATGTTCCCAGATTTCTACACTTACCCTGTAGGCACACCATAGGAATTGGAATGAGAAGTAGACAGTGTAATTAACCTTTCCTTTCCTTTTTTTTTTTTTTTTTTAAGAAAACAACAAAAAGGCAGAACATTTTAGACATTATAAATAGTAGAAATACACATTTCTCTGCCATTATTTTTCATCTCAGCAATTTCTGTAGTTTCCTGAGGATTTAATGTGCTTAGGCATGAAAGAGACCTAATCCTTGAAAAAATTTCCTATGAAGACATGGATTATGTTATCAAAAAGATTTAAGAAAACCTGCTTCACTGTACAACCAGAAAGCTGCTCTGCCTCTCAAAGCCTCATGCCCTGACTTCCAGATATCAAGTGGTGGGGTTTTTTCCAGAGTATATCTGAGCCCTCTCTTCCCCACAGCACCCATGTGTGACCTATTAGACTTTAGCTCTGGAAAAAAAAAAATAAAACACCAAAATTTTATCTAGCACTTTTGTATCTTGATGGGGCCTCCAGGGGCCACCATACGYGAAAGCCCCCTAAAAGATTACTGATAAATCTTGTTGCACATATCWTTACTTAACCCAGTTTATCCCCACCCTTTGCTTCAACAATCTACATTTAAAATCACTGYAATTTAATTTAAGCGAATTCTGAGGAAGACCATCAGGATCTGGCTCTCTAAATGCAGCTTGTTTTATTCATTAATTCATCTAAAGAAGTTGATTCTCTTCTGAGATCTCATTTTAAAAAGCCAGTTAGGAAAACACAAGAACAWGTTTAAGGAAGAGTAGTATATATTAAAGATTCCAAAGAATACCCATATTGTATGGGGAAGACAGATATTTTATTATTATAAAAACATATATGTATATATAAGGTAATCTCCTTTCTTTATGGATCTGATCTCCTCCATGGAGAGTCACAAATCCATAGGATAGCCCTTAGTGCTCAGATTTTGCATTTGCTTCTCCGATTTTACAATAGCTGAAAGATATGTAAAAACCCATGTWGCCAGACAGCTCCCTACTGACTACACATCTAAGCAACTTCACATGCATACATTATTCCAACCACTGAAAGCTGGAAATAACACATACCTAAAAAAAATAAACCCTGTGCTTGAAAGGAGGCTGTTTCAGTTGCCATGTGGAACCTCCAGAGCTCTTCCTGATCAAACTRCACCTTCCACAGAGTCCTGCCTTCTCAGGCAGGGACAAGCCAAACTCTAAAGCTACTCTCTGCAGGCTGAAGGGTGAGAATTTCTTCAAAAAACTTATAAAGATGGCTGAAATAGCAATTTGTTGTTCAATGCAATTCAGGAGAAAAAATTAATAATAACTATTAGTGTTTTGCTAATGTTGTCCTGGAGGGTTTCTGTSACTCTCTCCCATTTTTAATCATAACTTCAGTAAATGATCATGGCCATGAAAAGCATCCAGATTATTTTCATTAAAAATAACAATCTATAGCATGGACCAGATTGACATCATTTTGTTCACAGAAAACAATAAAATGCCCAGTGCACTGTGCTGACAGGATTGCTATGATAAAGCTATTCTTGAAATGTGTCCACAGCTGCACTGATTACAGCTCCTAGTGCCTCCCCAGTTTTAGAAAGGTAATGGTTTACTCATCCAACAACACCTCAGTTCTTAGAAGTTTTGTATTTAACTGAGGAGGYGAGGATGAATTAAGATGCTTTCTAGCCTCTGCAAAGGGTAAATAACAGGATGTCAGTTTTAGGGTACATAATCATGATTCCCACTTTGCATCCCCTTCCTCCTCTTCTTCCCCTGTCCCCAAAATGKATTAAACAGGGAAGTCAGACACGCTTCGTAATTCTGAAACCTCGATGGTCACACTCTAGATAATCTCTCCTGGTAGACTGTGAACCAAGATTTTTCAGAGACTTTCAATTCACCATATCTGGGCATTTCTCAGAGCCAAAAAAACCAAAACAAGTTTCAAACCATGACCAAAACAAGTAAAAATCTGAGAATTTCTAAAGGATATTAGTATGAGAATTGGGGTTTGCACACGTATCTTTTCTTTTCATGGGCAAAACAACACACATTCTCCTAACTGAATTCATGGGATGGACTGAAAAGCTCTGCAACAGATTTCYACACGGCAGAGACATCAGGCATGGCTAATTCCAATCAAAATTATATAAACCAACAAATCTATAGGTTACAGAACACAGGCTCTTATAAGAGAAGATGTTTATGATACATGGTACTGACAGAATATATGCCCTCCTCTGTGATTCTGAAATACAATTAGGTTCATTCACTAAAGACTGTGAAATGAAATGTGTGTATATCTCATTTCCTTCAGATTCATTACTGGGATATACAGGAGTTAGTAGGTTGTTATTTAAAAGGTATCTACTGGGTGCTGAAGTGGAAATCAGTAAGTTCTGTCTAAGCGCTTCTTAGAAATTATTTGTTTTCATCCTTGTCAAATACATAATGCATTTTTGTTCTCAGCAAAACGAAACATTTTGTACATTCTCAGCTTCTGGATTTTTTTTTTTTTTAAACTTTCATCACTAAATATTTAAACACATTCAACCTAAAAATCTCAAGCTGGTAATCGGCTGCTTGTGCTCCCCCCTGAGGTGCAGCTATCAACGTGGCAGCGCAGGGCTGCTGGAGAGACATTAAAGAGTTGTGGTTACAGCCCTACCTGCCCGCAGGCCAGTCCCATGCCTCGCTCCCCCATGCCATGAGGACATGACAAATTCAACTCCAGAGCATCAGCACCAGCAACCTACGGAACATGCAAAAGGAAAAAAAAATGCAGAATTAATTTCAAGTAATGTACTTTTTCCTGTAGCATTTACTGTTCATGTTAAATAGATTTCTATACATACTTATTTTCTTTTTAAGAGAGAAAACTATGGTTTTGAYACCCTGAAAAAGAAGCTTGTTGATCATTAGAGATAAAAACTTCAAAAAATGATGTGGTTTCCAAAAGTTATTACGGAATTTGAGTAAAAAGCAAAGTAGAAAGATATGAGCAGAATAAAGAGTTGGTTCTGGAAAATGTAAAAAAATGAAATGTAATTACAGGGCCTAAGAGCAGCACTGAGAAAAAGGCTTGGCAGTCAGTGTTATGCAGGTGTTGCTGTGCTCTGAAGAACTGCACCTCAGCAGTAAATTTTTCCTTTTTGCTTTAATGGATTTAGTCTCCAAATTTTCTGCAGGCGCCTGCACTGTACCACAGCTTTTATCWTTAAATAAATTTGTTTCTGAAGAACAAGAGAGTAATAATAAAAAAWCCAAGTCTATACAGACACATTATTCATGCTAATTCCTGTTCATTGCCCTCTATTAGTCACAATTAGGAGGGGAAGGAGCCGAGCTGTCCAAGGGCAGCTCCCAGACACGCTCCTCTTCCTTTCTGCTGAGCTGCCCCGGCCTGACACCAACATCCCTCCTGTTGCCTYGCAGTGGCTCTAACTAGGGCTTGCTTTTGCATTTGCATTTTGCTTTTGCTTATTGAACTGGAGTAACTTTGCCTGCTGTGTGGCCATGGTTCAGAGCTCCTGAAGTGCGTGAGCAGGGGAGAAGCCATCCATCACCTGAGGAACCCTCCTGCTCCGGCCGGCTCGGGGAGCCCGGCCGTGCCGCGCCGCTGCCGGGGCTGTCGGCCGCCCTGACAAGCTGACCTTTAGGATGAATAGGTCGTCCTCCTGCTGAGACACACTGTGTACCTTCTGGGGCTCCTGCTCTYCTGAAAGCCACATCCATTACCTCCCAGGCAGCATCCTGATCAAACATCCCTGCTCTTCAGCTGGGCATTCGAGGGAGCCCCAAACTAYGCTGCTCTCCAYGGAGCAGACACCAGCAGCTCCTTYCCAGAGGAGTCTKTATCACACAGGCTACACATCACTGACTGCATGTAAAGAACCACATTTCTAAAGGGTCAACACAAACACAAGCACGGATTGCAGAGATGTGCTCTAAAGCTGGACAGCAGTACCACTGGAGTAAAAAAAACAGGAGCAAATGGCACAATGAAGCCATTCATCTCAGTTAGTTTAAACGTGGCACTGCTTCTGTCAAGCACAGATTCCAAAATATGATTTCACGGTCAATTAGGTAAATACAGGTATAAATTTAAATAGTGTTGAAGATCACCAAGCTAACTACTGGTAATGTTTAACTTCACTTCCCCAAGACCCCAAAGGGACTTTTTTCCTCCTAGGTTTAAAATGCTCCAAGAAAATTAAGAGATGTCTTYTCACATAACCACAGGAGGGCTTAGGACACTGAATAAAGAATGATGTCCAAACATGCATATTCTGCCATATGGAAACACAAATTCAAAATATTCACACCTCTATCTATACATATATAAAAGCATATTTATAATTTAAACATTTAAATCTAAGCTAATGCTACCAA
The DNA here is from genome assembly GCF_030028575.1 of Malurus melanocephalus. Classification (NCBI taxonomy): domain Eukaryota; kingdom Metazoa; phylum Chordata; class Aves; order Passeriformes; family Maluridae; genus Malurus; species Malurus melanocephalus. Next base: position 695,924 of record NW_026623240.1, on the reverse strand, counting down.
TTAAGACAAGCTATTTTTTTTTCTTTACTTCCATTTGTTAATCATATGCTTTTTATTTCCTCTAGAYACTTTATGTGGAAAACATGTTTTAATTTAACATAACAACTTTGCTTTCCATTCAGATATAGACACCTTTCTGAATGAAATTAGTGCAGTCCTGATAGATATTTCATATACTACTCCCTATGGAAACAGGTACATATTATTAAATAGTTTTTTCCTCAAATTGAATAGAAATTTCAGGTGCATAGCCTGTTTGCAYTTCTGTAAGATTGGATTTATATTATAGGAAGCTGGCTGACTGCTATTATATATGCTGACTTTCTCGGCTATCATTTTTGAAAGTCTGTATTAAAACTAGAATAGCATTAAATGAGCCCTTTATACTTTAAATATTCAAGAGTTTTATATTCAAAATTTCTTCTGGTGCTGTCAAACTAGTGTGCCTGTAGGCAAGGTAAGATCAAGTTAGGCTCTCAAAGGTAGAATTAAATTTTATCAGGGCATCTGTCATAATATACAGTTTGCTTAAAATGCAAATAAAAAGTATATAGATTCGAAGACTAAAGGCTTTGCAGGTACTGCTTAAAAATCCAAGGGACCATTTTTATGGAACAGATTTCCTTTAAATTTACATTTCCATCATTTTAATGAAAACACAGAATAAACAAATTATAATGGACGTGTTTTAAATTCTCATTTTTCAYTTTGAATCTACTTCTTTCAAGAAATTCCTTATTGAAACTCTTGTTTTCCRGAAGAATTTAAAAACATATGCAGAAACACATTTAGGAAACCATTACCTCAGCCATTTTTGAAAGTTCAGTCCAGTCCTCCCTGTTGTAGGTGCACATGATGCTGGCAATCAGAACCTGCAAAGAGCATRCATGCATTATATATCATTTTAATCCATGTTACCAGATTTTGTAATACTGTACATTACTGTGACTCTAGAATTAACTGTACAGCCTGCACATGGGAAGTACCAGCTGTCTGCCAGCAGCTACAGAGTGAAATCCAGGTGCAGACTCTACTGAGGACAAGAAACAGTGCACAGACTCATCTATTGATCTATTTAAAGAAGGTCTATCCACATAAAGGACTCTCTTCATCGTAAGACACAGTGAGAACAAAGTCTGTCCCAGACACAGAGCCAACCAGGAGACTGCCAGATGTGCTTGTTCCTGAGGTCAGAGGGATGAAGCCATTATTGACTATTGACACCAATGACAGAAACATTTGGACTGTTTAGAGGCAGCTGAGACATCARTGCATGAGTTTACATTCTAATTGTGTGAACACACTATTCCAGCTGACTTCAGGATACCTCAGTCCCAGACCCTGGAGCCTCATACCACGGGACTTTAGGACAGTGGCAGCCAGACAGAACTGCTGGGTGGCCCAGAGGAACTGGGAGGAGACTCGCAGGATGTGGGGAGAATCTGGGAGAACTGGGAGAGTTGCCCAGGGAACCTCCAGCTTTTGTTTTTCCATGAYGCACATTTTATTTCCTCTTCACTGACTGGCCCCAGTTCCCCAAGAGAACTTCTGTGTAATTGCCTTTGCTCCTCATTGCACTGACCACGTTTCAGGTACAGGTTCTGCCTCCAGCTGCTGCTTTCTCTAATACATTTTTTKAAGTTCATGTTTTTAGGTAAAACTAGTTCTAATAGAATTCTTCAGAGGGGTGCACCTGGACCCACCTTTCCAGCTGCAAACAGTGCTCTTTACTGCTAGAGGAATGTTGACTAATCTTCTGGTCAGTGTCCAGTTCAAGTAACAGTGCTAATTTCTATTTAACACCAAAACAAAATCACGTGTTCTGGACCCAAAGATCAGACACTAGAATTCTGAGGTTGATACATTCAAAGTGGGATCAGCAGAGAATTCAGCCCAGGGACTTCTTCATGAAGGACTTCTTAGAAGGATGATGTTTGGGGAAAAAAAATCAATAAAAACCTGTACTGCAGCAGCTAAAAGGTTAAATCAGAAAAGATATCATAGAATTTAGTAGAACTCCACCAGCTCAGTCTGTGCTCAAAGGAAACACTGGGAGAGGAGAACAGAAAAGCATCTGGCCACACTTTGTTTATTTGGCCCTCTTACAAGAAACTTTCACATGGAAGTTTGATTGACAGGTAACATGACATTTGATTTTAATCTTCTTGTTTTCCAAACAAGTTTTACTGTCATCATTAATATCTAGGGTGGGCTTAATCTGTCACCCCCTCATTATAACACTTCTCTTGAACTTTCCCATAATGCTGAGGGTTAATGACTCATTCTTTTCAAACAAATACTGAACAGCACGGTGTAGAAAAATTGTCCAACACACACAATTGCTGGAAACTGTAAACTCCCAAATTATCTCCGTAAGGAGGAGGAGATACTAAGTATCTTCAGAGGGGAGGGAAATGCWCTTTGAAAAGTAAGGCAGGTATGGAGAAAATTGGACATGGTGAGGTTACATTCTATTAATTCAAAAGGACAATACCACTCACCATTATCATTATTTCCATTGTTTTGCTCTGATGAGTCTCTACAATCAATCCACCTACCTGCAGACTGCCCACCCACCACCCACCCTTCTGGCTGCTGTTTGCAAGATGGGATCTGCTGAGAAGGAAAGCGTTTGATGAAGTGCCTGCCTTGCCTGCAGGTGCCCATTTGTGCTCACCTCTGGCATAAATGTAAGACCAAAATTTCATTAAGCACATGCAATCAGTACTGCTCATGCTTTTATTCCCCTCTGACAGGGAAAAAGAATCTTTCTCCTATACCATAATTTTTAAATTGTGAAAAATCTTCTATAGCTGTGTAGGTCAAATGTTAATGAAACAAAATCTGTTCTGTGTCCTATTTGAATATTCAAGATAAATTGAGTGCTGTGGAAAGAAACAAAAATCTCTTTTAAAGAACTTTAATTTAAAAAAAAATTGTGAAAAATCTGGTAAAAAATTATATATGAGAAAAATTTAAAGTAACTGGAATTTATCTAGAAACCATATCTTGTCAAATTCATGCTTTTTATAAACTAACTCAAGCAAAAAAACATCCTAGCAGCTCAGACACTGACAACATGATAAGGATTTTCACAGTTGCAGACACAATCCAAAGTACATCAGAAATCTGCACAATTGAGCTTTAAAACAAACTAATTTTTTCAGTGGGGAAAGCTGCAAGACAACAAGGGTGGTTGACTATATTCATAAGTAGTTGAGTTAGGTTACATCAAGTGTTACTAATGAAATTTGGAAATTCTGCTGGGAGTGTACAAAAGAGGAGGAACATGATCTGTGATGTTTCAAAGAGCGGTTAATTAAGACAACATGTTTATTTAATATTGATTAGTTTTAGGATTAATATTTAAAATTAAGTCCATACTTTCTGACAGAAGCAGAGGCTTACAATAACAAAAATAACTGAAAATCTAATTACATTTCTGCYATGACAGTTCACAGGAAAACCATGATCTCAGAGGGAATAATGAAAACCTTTAAATAGTAGGGATTTTATTTTCTTTTTTTTTTTTTCCTCAGTGGTCTCTTAAAACTTGAAATTAATTCCTAGGTGGAAAAATATCCTCTAGCACTCTGTGTTAACAAAACTGTCCTTCCCCAAGTGACCACCCTTCCCCAAAACACCTTTACAGACTTTCCATTAGGAAWCAGTGCCCATGCAAAAAATTGCCACTATCACATGTGAACATGATATGAGAGCTATCTGTGATGCTTGAAGTTTGGATCTACTCCTAAAATCACATATGGAAATTTATAAAGCAAATATAAACTATTATCTCCTGCTACCTAGAAGAGAATAGCAAGAACAAAGTAAGAATCACAAGTGATAAAAGGCATAGTTTTTATTGGAAAGTAATAAGCGAGGGCTGTATCACATTCCAGCTTCTGAGTCTCTTCTCACTCATTTTTCCAGTGCCTACAATGCCATATATCACATTACCACCTCTGCAACTTTAACAGCCCCAAACTATCTCAAGAAAGTGCAGCATGCAGCCCAGGCCAGGAGCATCTAAAGAGAGCACATCYTTCCTTTTGGCTCCTGAAATTTTCAGTGGCAACCTGACATGAGCTTAATTACAGTGGTTTGAGCCACAAGTGTGAGGCGGCTCCACGCTTCCCAGCTCACAAAAGTAGACTCCTGACAGATCTCACAATGAAGCTGCTGCTAAAGTGTAGTACGTGGTAAATGAAGGTTGACTAAATTGCAGCTTTGCCATGGTTTGAGTGTGGGCTGCTGCGAACGGCGCGTGATTGAAGCACAGTGGGACCCCCGGCCCTTTCCTTATTCCAGATCACAATCACAGCTCTGCTGGCTGCTCCCAGCTCTGCTCCATCCAAAGTGCCTGTGGTGGGGAGATGCTGCTGCCCCAGCCCATGCCCAGGAGCGCAGCAGCCCCGACAGAGCCACCGGACACGGGCTTTGYGCCCCGACACCCCACAGTGTGAGWGACAATTCCTCCCGACGCCTACAAAAGGACAAATGCACGTTGGCAACACCTGACACTGCTCTGCGTTCAGAATTCTCTTGCTCATTCGTGGAACAAAAAGGTCCACGATAAAATGTGTTTGTTGTTGGAGGGAAGGGAGGTGGAAAGGGAGGGTGTGTAATGTACCAGTTAGGACACCATTATGAGATGAATACACTGTARCTAAAGCAGTAAAAAGCTGCATTTCACACAATTCTGTAACTAATGCATTAGTAGTTGTTCTACTAAAAGGAACACTGACAAGGTACTTCTCATAATCCTTAAAATATTTTTCTCCCTGTTTATAATAATCCCCTGGAAGCTTAAACTAGAACCTATTTCCCTTGTGATTTTTTTTTTCTCTTCCATTATCTCTATGTGGGTGTTTCATGAATACACAGCATTAAAAGAAATAAAAAGGATGAGGTTTGCCACTGTGCATGTTGTCGAGTGATCTCTCTTTCCTAGAAGAGGAAATTCACTGCAAGAGATTGCAAAACAAAAGGAAGTATAAAAAAAACAAAACAAAACAAAACAACTGGGCCTGCTTTGGGTCACATCTATTTAAAGCTGGAGAGCAGTAAAAGTCTATGTTGACAATTACCATTTGTCCTGCACTGCTCTGTAGGGAGCAAGGGAGTTTCAGTGCATTGAAACAGTCTGAAGAAAAAGTCTCAGGGGTCTGGCTTTAAATGTGAACACTGCCAATTCCTGCAAATTTAAGAAAAATTCTCAACATATAGAATGAAATCGCAATCCTCTACCCTCATGTCTGTCAGCCACATTTATTTTGGCCATCTCACATAGGCCAGAGCCTGTATCTGTTCCTAACCTACTCTTTCAGACCTGTAAATAATCTTCCAATACTTCAGCAAATCCAGCCACCATATAATTTCTGCCTTCTCTTCCCTGCCTGTCCCTTGTCATTGCTGCAGCAGACTGGAGGGCAGTTCTMCATCATGTCCGTAGATGCTCTGTTTGGACACTGCTGCTGGCCACAATATGCACACCTGTTTGCTTTCTCAAACACTGGCAAAAATCCACAGTATTTTATTTTTTTTATGTGCACAGTCCTTCTAAAACCTGAAAGAGATTCTTAGTATAATTTTTAATAGACCGCTCCCCTGAAAGCTGTAAAAGCAAGAGGAGCTTTCAAGAAGGCTGAAGGACTGGATTTTTAACAGATACTTGTTTGAGAAGCAGAGATAAGGAACAGGGTAATTGATGTGTAAAGAGGGGGTGCAGAGACTGAAGACTTTATTAAGAACCAGATTTCAATACTCACAAAGTTATTGTCGATTAAGCTAAACTTCACAAAGTATTTGTGTTTGGGTCAGATGGAGAGACCTCAATCTTCAAGACATGTTTTTTCTTCTAAAACAACACAGTACAGCCTTGCCACAGCACCTGCTGTTAGTCTCAACAAACRTTTGATTTCAAATATTCAAAATCAAAATTCCTCAGGAAACATTTACTAAAAAGGAGCTTGGTAGTGAAGATAAAATCTTTCTAGAACAATGGCAAAAATAACATCTTTAGTTCACCCCTCAGCAGCAGAAAAGGCACCTCCATCTAGACAAACACGCAGAAGAGGAGAACTTGGGAGCTGTTTGACAGCATTAAAATGCCCTGTCTGTCAGAAGGAGGGGTACATCCCCTCAGCTGTGCCCCACCCCATCTCTCACTGGCACAGCAGAACCTCTCCTGAACGTGTGCAGCTACAGGAGCACCTGGCCCACTTGGTGACAAGTGACCAAAGAATGGATCATAGGGCACCCCTTTGCTATTTCAGTGATAAATAACCTTGTGAATATCCCCATGGAACACACCTGCTGCATGTGGAGCTCTCCTGCTCTTCACACATGTCCGTCAGACACACGGAGCACAGGCCGCTCTGCCCTCACAGCCGCTCTTGTGATGCGGTCTCACAGCAAAGGGCTGCACTGAGGGAATAACARCAGCACCACGGCATTTGGGGTCGGGACAGATGTTCTGCCTTCTCCACACTCACACCAACAGCTTTCCTCTCTAAGCCTGCTCTTGCACAGCAGCAGGCTCAGGCCAAATCCCACCTTGTGCCAGCAGARAAGTTCTTGGAGGCTTTGGGCTATTCAGTGCTACCTATGGCTGCCTTTTTAAAATGGCCACTGGCTGATGAAATACCCCCAAAAAATGATCATCCTCAAAAAATGGAGCCAGAATTACCAAAGWACAGAACACTTTGAACACCCACTGTACAAGATGACAGTACAAGCACAGCAAACATCCTGTACTGCACAARTACGCTTAAATGTGCAGTATTGAAAAACAACGGGAGCACAAACATTTGCTGCTGTAAAAATAACCCTCTGGAAAGCAGCCTGATTTTGATGCCTTGTGCACACAGCCTGGTTTCTCCTTTTCAGTATGTTCTTGTAAATTTTGATTTGTTGCAGAAGTGAAATAAAAATAAGCTTCTTATTAAAAACTACCTAGAACATCAAATCCCATGCAATAAGAAAGTTAACAATTGTAAAACCTGTCATGTCTCTGAGAAGCAGAGGAATTATCTTGTTATCAATTTAATAATGGAACACTGAAGTAAATGATGCCATCCACTGACACCAGTAACACTGTCTCTCCTGGGAAATTCATGCTGGTAGGAACTGTCAATCTAGATGGATATGGACATATGAAACATTGTACCTTCAGTCCATAAATCTATTCTTTCTGCGCTGCCTTAATAAAAAGATTCTGCATGATGATAAAGACAAGCAATGCAGAATGTCTTGACACTGCTGACCTGCAATTCTGCTTCTCTTCTCTCCTCTTTTTTCACGGAATTTACTCTCCAGTAAATAATTTAACAATCTTTAGCCATCCATTTTTTCCTTCGTCGCTTGCACTTAAAAATACATATATTTGAGTAAATGAAAATAAGGGGGGATATAGGTATGTTTACTATTCAGCTGCAGCAAACCTTCTGAATAAAGTCCTTTCTTTGCCTCGTTACTTTATACTGAGATCTTCAGTTTATTTTTTAAAGTGATGGGTAAGTTAGATACAACAGATAACACAAAGCCAGACCAAACATCATCAGCACACAACTAAGTCTAGAAAAGATTATGATAAAAGTTTGAAAATACTATGRTTTACTCAATGTATCACATAAAAAAATCAGCATGAGCAGAAAACAGCAAAGATTCTATTCCCAGGCTAAATGGAGATGCTTATTTTCAAAGGTGGTTATTTTCATATGATGACTCTGCTTCTACCAATGAGACCCACCTACTTAATGAGATTATTTGATTGATTTCTGTGAGTATATTGGGCTACAGCTTCAAAACCAGGCCTAGAGTTGTTAGATTCTAACACCCTCAGACAAATCCCAAAGATTGTGAACAAATCTATTTCTTTGCAAAATAACACAACATTGTGTCTTTGATGGGAGCAGAAAGCTCTTTAAAACTTGCTGCAGCTGTAGAAAAACAAGGGAACACTTGTTTTTGTACCTGCTCCTGTACCACGTCAGACTCAGCAGCACACGAGCACTGCCAGGGCAGCAGCTGAGCCCCCGCACCCTTGGCCCTGCTCACTCACAAATGTGCAGGCACCGATCACASACAGGGAAAGTGATAAATGAAAGTGGATAAATGGAAAGCTGGCCTCGTGAGAGTCCTACTAATTCACAATACAACTGAAAAAAACAGCGAATGGTCGAAGAAACAAAAATTCTTCTGATGMAACTCTCATGACTCAGGGCACTCTAATTAAGACGTAGTAACTTCCAAGGAGTAACAAAGAAACCATGAAATGAGAGTTCCCCAAAACGYATGTACAATGAAAGGGAATATAGCACTTGTATGGAGCACTTCAGGGAGACTCAAATATTTAACATGACTGGAAGAAGGATGTCAATTTTATGACAGACCGTTAAAAATTTCAATACTTCAGGTAAACCCTTCAAATTACATTGAAAATTACCTATGTGGCTAAAGACTTCCCTGGAAATTTGAGAGAATCTCYGGGATTTTATTTTTCATAGGAAACCTATTGTAGTTCAACCTTTAGTCTCTTTGGTAATGAGTGAAAACAAATACATGAGTGAATGGAAATAGAGAGTGARTCCAAGAGAAGAGGGAAGACAGACACTAATTTTTAGCAGTACTTCTTTCTAACAATGACTGCAAGCCCTTATGGAATTGGCATGCCCCTGTTGTATTTCTGWACTTTCCACACTGATTTAATATAAAGAGAAAGCAGAGGAGGCCAATACAATATTGGAGCAGCTAACAGAAAAAGGCTATATCTAATTCTATGATATTTCAGACACATGCTATGACCTGTAGCAAAAGCTTACACCAGGGTGCTGACACATTATTGATTCTCAAGGCCACGGGAAAGGAAAGGAGGCTTTTTTCCTTTTTTGTAAAGAAAACAAGGCTGGCAAAAGGCTACACAAATTTGTGAATTTTTTCCTCCACCTTTAGAAATTTTTCTCTTATCAAATTCTCTGCCCAGACACACGCAGTCCTTTGAGCACCTCGCTAATTGCTGCTCTTTATTCTCACAATAGCACAGGCAACTCTCTGCAGGGTGCCCCTGTGAGAAGGGAAGCTGACTGGAGACAAAGATGTTCAAGGCATGTGGGCTGTTCCCACGGAGGGAATGAGCAGCTGTGACTGAAAGGAGCCCTAAGATCCCTTCCAGACCTTGGCTGCTTCCACATATATACAGATATATTTCCCCCATTACTTAGCAGCAAAGCTGCTTAACTTACTAGAAAACAAATTCAGCAGAAAATATAAAGAGACAAAATACGGAATGAATAACTTCATCACAGTTTCCTAACTCCTGCACTGTCAGCTAGCAATTCCCCAGGTCAAATCTGTCTCTTTGCATCTCTGAGAAGTCCATGCTATCTCTTCTCTTGCTCCATCACCCCCAGGGCTTCTTTTAATTCACTTCTTTGGATTTTGAAGGCTCAAAAAAAATAGCAGTATCAGTGGTAGTAGAGAAGAAAACTGTGACTCAGAGAGCAGGGAGAAAAGCCCCTCCCTTTTTACACTTAGCCCTGTGTTCTACTTCATCATGTGACATTGCTGGTGCCAAAGCGATGCTTGGAAGGAGTAAGTGATTTTGTCATCCTCCACAAYTCACCCACTCTCTGTCTGTGCACCATTATCCTCGTACTGATATGCTGAAAAGCACTGATCATTTACCTGATTTTGCACAAATCTCTCCTCGTATGGTAGTTCAGAAGATGTGTAGGAACATGCTGTAAAGCTCGTCCTGTCTTCAGAAAATTATCTGATGGTTTTAAATGCCAGCTAAATGGGGAAGACCTATCAGTCCCTGAACACTATTCACTCCAGTCTGGCCTAGGATCAGTCTATATGGGACTTCAGGAAGAGAAGTGCCTAATCAATGGGGCAGGCTCACCTCATCACCAGAGATAATTTGCAAATACCCACAGGGCTAAAAGCACGGGATCTTTACAATGGACAAAGCAAGACCAGTGGGATCCATCCCCACCAGAATCTTTCATTTGGAATAAAACTGTTTCATATATAAATATTTATATGGTGAAAATTATAGTAAAATAATCCATTGGCAAACAAAAGGAACTCTACTTTCTGTCAGACACAGAACTCTCCAAGAAGAGATGAAAATCCATGTTTTCTGTTGGATCTCTTAATATATCTTTCCTATCATCCCCTGGTATTTCCCAGCTGGGCCAAAAATTCAGTGAACAACAGTGCCACTATGCACTGAACCTCCTGATGGCAGGTCTGCAGTGCTCCCATCTGTGATATGATCAGAAAAATCTCATGAGTGGGTAGCTTTTTTTTTTTTTTCTATGCAGACATTAGAATTTACTTAAGTAGCTAGCTGTTATGTCTGATGACCCAAGTAGTTTTTTGGCTACACTCCAGCAGCAAAGAAAATACAAAATCAAGGGCTGTAAGTTGGCAGTTACCTTCTGACTAATCTTTCCTCCTCCGCTGCCTGTTCGACCCACCTCTCCATAYTTTAGGGAAGCTCAGCTGAAGATGCTGTGAAACTGAAAGAGGCCTTACTATTTTCACTGTATGTTTGGATGTTTAATAAAATTGCTACCTAACTTGTTCAGCACATTGCTATGTGATTGGAYATTTCAAAATTAAAATGCATTGGATTTTCAACAGGCTTACAGTCTCATGCAAATGATCATCCAAATGAAAGCACTGAAAGCCCTAAAGTTGGTGAGATTTTTATCAATGACCCAGCTGTGAGTATATGTGCTCCCAAAAAGATAAACTGAAAATARATCATGTGAAATGTGGATGCCTTTGGCAGAATCAAAGGCAGAATTCCTTCTAGAAACCAGAGGTGTGCTGTCAGTACAATAAGAGAATGCAAATATAATGCACATACATTTTTAATGCTCATCCTTTACTTTAAGATGCACATTTTGCACACAGGTAAGAATTTGGGGCACCTATAAAATCCCACAATCTTTAGATACTCTCATCTGAGCTGTATATAACTTAGATGAAACATTCTGCAAGCATATTCAGATTTTAATGTGGTTTTATAGAGAGAGCATAAATGGCTAGGTGGCCAAGAATGGTGTGGCTAAGAATAAGTCTATGATGTTACACTGCAAGAAAAGGGAAGCAGATTTTTATAAATGCTACCCTGAAATTTAGGAATAGAGCTTCGATATATTTTTTTTTCCCAAATGTAAGACTTTAATTAGCTATTATGTATAGACAGAAAAATCAATGTAACTACAATTTTATAACAAAAATACTAAACATAAAAAGAAGAAAAAGAAAATTAGACTTGAAGTAGATTAGGAACCCTCACAAAAATGCAACAAAAATGTAAAAATAAACCAGTGAAAAAGCATTCTTCCTGGGATTTGTGAGACGGGGAAATGTAGTGGCAGGAAATAGAAGAGAAGAGCACTCTACTGGTTTCTTAGCTTCCATTAAACCTACGTTGCTCTCAATATAGGATGTATTTAAGTCTCCTTTAAACAAGCCTTTAAAATATTTGGCTTTAAGTGCTCAGTAAATAAGTACTTACTGTCACTCAGTTCCTTCAGCAATTAAAAGAAGCGACCATCTCCACTAGCTCTGCACACAAGGTTTCAACACACAAACAGGTTACTGCTGATTTATGAGCTACCCCACGGGCACACCTGCAGCTGGGGGCTGCTCCAGTGCTCTTTCAAACACCGTAAAACAGGAGGTAAGGCTGGTGTGCTATGTCCAAAATTGAAGAAATTCATATTAACTTGAATCAGCCTGTATTTGCTGCAAGTTCCCAACAGGGGCAGTTACCACACTTACACATCGTAATTTGCTATCCCATGGTATTTGGTTGGCATGTCTGTGTTCACATAACCACATATTAGACTAAAACTATATGAAGAGAACAAGAGTTTTGCTTTTTGGATCCTGTTGGCCACCACATTTTGCATGTTCAGCAGTTGCTTCTTTAATTACCAAAAAAACCAACAACAAAAGAACAAAAAAAAACCAAGCAAAAAACCCCAACAAACAAACAAAAAGCAAAACCAAAAAACACCCCAAAAAGCCTCAAAAACCCCAGGGTGAATTGAGATCTAGAATATGGAAATGTGAAAGATATGAGAAGTTTAGTGATGAAGACTATGTGAAAGTTTATGGTCATAGTTCTTAAACTCAATGTGTATACAAAGTTCAGAAGCTCTCAGCAGTACTGGGGGTGTGGATTAGGATCAGTTCAGAGCCCACTAAGAATTCTGCTCATCTACATGTTCCTCTTGGTAGATAAAGAAAAAAACCCCATCTTGGAACACTTTATTCCCACATTTTGCTCAGAATTGGAGCTCTTTCCCTAGCCCCCCTCCCCAGAAAGCACAGGAGGCTGGGAYATGGTCCAGCTGCTGTCAATCATGCTGAAGAGCTGGCTCTAACTGCGATGGATTGAAGTGTGTGCCTGTGCCTTTCTTGTCTGAGCTAGAACATGTGCGGGGAGCCAGCTCTCCTACTACGGCACAGTTCAGAGCAGCAAACGCCGCGCTTGCTTCTGAACAAAAATAAACAGTTTGATGGTAGGACTGCATCTACACTAGGTTCTGCCAGGACAGCAGTTAGATGCCATTTTATTTTTAGTATTCCTAGCCTACATAAGTGTGTGAGCAAGCCTTTTAAATATAGACCTAGCCTTCATATTTTTCTTCATTAGAGCTCTAGCAGAATGCCTAAGATGTAAACCACATCACAGAAAATACGGAATATAGGCTACAGGAACAGCACATATTTACTACTTTTATCAGGTATAAATTCGCTTTCCCATTATTATTATAATACACACTACATAAAAGAGAAAAAGCAGAATTATCTGAATCACATATGCTCAGTGCTTCATAAAAGACCAAAATCGTATCGCAGAGAGTAAAATGAATGTCAAAGGTACTGTGCCTTTTAAAAGATCAAATTCAAAAATTTAGCCAATTGATTATGACAAACATGAAATGGAAATTAGGAAGATCTATTTAGGGGAGATATCTTTTGTACAGGCAATCAGACTAGCAGAATTTTGTCATTTTTACCAACTTTAGATTTAAATTTTGATGGATTGTTGACTGTTAACAATTTTTAAATTTTGCCTTTATTTAATTTCGAACGTTCGTTTTGTAACATTGCCACAAGGTCATTTTATCTCCATCCACTGGCATCTACATCTTAATAKGAAAACAATATTTACCCAGAAAAGGGCATTTCCCAGGGAGTAATGACCGGCTGGGAGGAGTTGATGGCCTGAGGCACTGCTGAGGGCCATTAACCTTGGCCAGTTATTAATGGCCAGGAAATGCCCTGCACCAAGGTTGTTATTGCTATTTTGAGCACAGATTGAGGGGGGCAAAATGGACATCTGAGCCTACAGGGGGTTTAAGGCCGATGCCATTTCCTTTGTTGCCGTTTATGGTGGACATTTCTACAATCCTACAACCCAACCAGATTACACAGATCATTTTGAAGCACTCCACTGTATGCACAGTAACTTACCAAACTGAGAATACAGTTGGGATTTTTAAGAGATTGTCTTTTCCCCCTAAATAATAGTCTGCATATTTATGCTTTATTAAGATGAACAGAAATATGCAACTCTTCATGTCACTGTCAGCAGAATTACATTCTAGAAATATCTTTTTAATCACACTGTCTTTATGTTTAGGGCATTTCCTTTGTCAATACTCCTACTTAATGACCGCTCACATATTTCTGCAGAAAAGGAATTTTTAGCAGCAACTGCCACAGCACATCCTGAAGCAGCCTTCAGCTGATGTTAGCTATTAAGGAGTTTGTCTTTTCTAATAATCAAGCAGATTGGGTCATTTTCTAGGAGATGGTTGGTGAAGTATTTCAGAAACTGCTTTAATTTTCTCCTACTTCTTACCCTAAGGCTAAGGTTTTAAAGATGTGTTCATAGTCCTCATAGAACTGTGAAAATGGTTCTTTTTTTTTTTTTTTCCCAGGGATCAATAAATCACTTTTTAAATCAAAAGGATATTCTTAGCATATGTACAAACAGTCTTCTGCCTTACTGAACTACTCACTGTTTTTTAAACCTTAGCCATGAAAGTAAAGCAAACAAACTAAGTCATGGCTTTATAACATGCACAGGAATAAAGTACAGTTCTATACTAAACTAGTTTGACAGGTTTCTAAACAAAGCAGACGTTTCCAAGTGCAAAATATAAAAGACCTTCTCACATTTTTCCTCAAGGCCCTAATTTGTCACCACAAACATGTACATCTGAATCATAAATTGATTGTAAAAATCTCACTGAATTTATCATGTGATCCTCTTTCCAGTTACAAATTGCAGTTTCCAGCAACAGCTATGTGCTTTCCTAAAATAAAATTTCCTTAGATTGATGGYCAGAGTATTTGTGTTTCCCAACTCTTTGCCAGATTAATAACTATATTTCAAAAAAAAAAAATTAAAAAAAAACCCCTCAGTGTGAATATTGTGCAGTTGGGGTCAGACATTATGACATATACTGCACGRTCATTTGAACATGGATGATCAGACACTGTCTCTGGGTAAATTTTTAGAAGATTTTCTTGTATTTCTATATGTAGGATTGTCTGAGGTGACCCTCTGAAAATGAAGCAAATCTTAGTGAATTGAAAGCACCAGTTGAATTACAAACCCCTTAGCACTTCCTTCCAGACTAGTACAAAATAYAGATATATCTCAGCTTCAGTTCAAGCAATGTAGTTCCATGCCAATCAGGYTGTCAGAGTGTAATACAGGAACAATGGCCCAAAGGTTGAGACAGGACTGGAGGCAGWGAGGGTTTCTGATGCTGGGTGCAAAGCGAGCAGCTCCTCTGTGCACTGACACTGAGAATCCACAGCAATGGGTGACACAGCTCAGTGCCCCTTCCCCGACACGCACCAGCAGCAGCTCCCCAGGGCAAGCTCACAGAAACATTTCCCTAGAAAACTCACACTGCTTTTAAGAAATCTGTGGCACAGGAATTCCCTGAGTCAGAGGTGATGCTTTCAAATAGTTTTTGCAGTAGTTTTTTCTCAACCTCTGTGTACCTCTGGGACTGGCAATGTCCCGTGAGAAWGAGCTCCACAGCTGCTGAGCCATGCGGTGAACAATCTCCTATCACTCATTTCCACCTATCACCCTCCTGGTTCCAATCCAGAAAGATGTAAATCACACAGTGTATTCAAAATGTGAAGGGAAAAAAAAGAATCCACATGCTGGCATAGTGATGGATTTTCCTTTGTTTTCTCTTCCTTTCCTAGAAATTCTGTGTTTGATCAGCTTTATTTCAATTTTATTCAGCATTAAGCTAAGATTTTCATAATGCTCTCTTACTTAACCCCAGCATAGTTAGCTTACAGTCACACTCACTGTGCACATAAATTTATCACTGATTATGTGATACTATGTGCATACTATTTTCATTTTTTTTTTCTGGCAGTTCATTGGCCTGTCACTCAGTAAAGCAAGATTCCTCACAACCCTTTATGTCAGCTCTCAACTTGATCTCCCCACATTACCTACTATTATCAGCAAAGTTTACATTCTTAAAATTTTCTCTTTTCCAGATTGTTAATGAACATTTTAAACAGATGCCTAAAGTATTCTCCTGCAGCTCTCCGTACACTGTGAAAATGGACTGTTCATTCCTCAATATTGTTTCCTAAGTTAAACTGGTTATTTATTAATGTAGGTTTCTTCCTCTAATCTTATGATAACTTAATTTCTTTCAAATTCTTCAGTGAAGAACCCTATCAAATACTTTTGGAAATCCAAGCTCATTTTATCATCTAAGTCTTTCTTGATGTCCTCCAAGAATTTTTTTAAGGCATAATATACTACAAAGGGGATTTTTCACTTTTTGTTTGTTTGTTTTCTTTTCACTAGCTCTATTTTTTAGAACAGTTTTTACCAATTTGCATACAAGTGTAAAAGATTTTAAGCCTGTAGCTCCCCAGATCTCTCCCAGAAAAGAGATTTTACATTGACTCCAGGTCATTTCTCTGCCACTTTTCATGCCCAAAGCAGATCTCCTATAGCCAACATGATTATCAAAATGTGCTGGTGATAGATGAGAATTTTCCTCTATTTTCTCTTTTGTTTTACTAAAATCTAAGCCTCAAGKAGTGAAAATTTACACCACTGTATTTTTTATCTCAGACCCATCTCTATTAATATTGAGGTCACATGAGACTTGAGCATTTTTCATGTGTTATGGAAAAGCCTTTCCAAGAAACTTCCTTCCTTGTATGCAAAGGGATATCAAGGACCCTATACAGCAACATTTCTGTTACCAGACTCTGCTTCTGTTCACTGTGTAAATTGAACTTCTTGCTGAATTCCTCCTYAGACTGAGTATGGGAAAATGCATCCTGCTGGCTCCCAAAGAGCTGAACCAGGATCAGGAGCAATGAGGACACCCTCAGGATGGGGAAGGAGTGGAAGCTTCCCTGGAACATGCAGAGGTATGCTGTMGATGTGTCTGCTGTTCTTTCCTGTCAGCTTTTTTCCTTCTCTTCTCTAGGAAGTATTTTTCTTTCCTGTTCTTCATCCTCCCTTTTTCTTGTGGTGAATGACAAAGAGAAAAAGGGATGTGGTCACATGCTTTGAGATCTCTTTCTTCCTACCCACCACAGTAGTCACTGGAAGTGGAGGAGTTATGGCCAGTCTTGTGCTCCCCACTCTCCAGAGCCAAGTGATTTAGTTCCTGGATAAGGTAACTGGTGTGAGTGCCTTATTCCAACCTCACCTTCCCTCTTCAGCTAGGATTTCCTCTGATGTTAAGGGAATAGGCCTGCTGCCAGTTTTCCGTAGTGAAAGGGATCTTTTCCATATGGTGAATTTAACAACTGCTGTGTGGGTTTTTTCACCTCCTACCAAGCATCCATGACGGCTGGCTTCKGGAAGTTTAAGCTGCAGCAATAACAACTTCTGGAGCTTTTCAAATGTGATTTGTGGGTCTGAAATTCAGATAAAGGAACACAGGTAGCTGTTCTGCACTTCTGGGAGTGCAAAGGCTTCTAGGCAGCCCAGCTCTTGGCTCTCTCCTCTGTGCTCTGTCCTTTTCTGTTCATGTGGAGAAGCATCTGGACTTTGAGCAAGGCTCCTCTGATAAGCCTGAGAATGCCCAGCACAAACCCTCCTCATTAAGGGAACTCCACACTGGTACCAAGTGAGGTGCACGTGGCCCTATCTGATTGTTTAAAAATACTTTATTCCAAGTTTATAGATATTGAGCTTGTCGATATGTGTGTGATTTATCACACAGATGTACAACTTAGTAGGTATTTGGAGTACAAACTAACCATCCTTTTGTGATGGAAAGGTAAAGCTGTCTATACTAACCCTAGGAAGAGCAAAACTATTACTTTTTACAGCCTGAAGCAAGTCTGGGACTGGTATCTCAAAATGCAAATACTATGAACAACATCTCACAAGCCTCTAAATATCCATTAAAAGATAAAGCTATAATAATATCTGCAAAAATAAACAAATTATTCCTAATACCTCGAGTGAGAAATCCAACTTTTACCTTCTCTTCACAGTAAAGCTGTGAAGTCTATGATTCCTCTCTATCTTAAAAAGTTTTCCACCTAATGTCCCTTAATTTTAAGTCTCAATGGAGATCTACAGCAATTTGAGATATTCTGGTCAATTCTTCCCAGTAACCAGATTACAGGGTCTACTATTATTGCAGACTTAGTCAGGAAAAAGACTCATGAAAATAGATAAAYGTTATTCCCAGTCTGTAGACAAAACCTGTTTTTAAAACCAGAGCTGGTCCAACACATAAGATTGACATGCAGCACAGCACTTCAGGGATCACATTAGAAAATCAATTAAACTTCCCCATGCAAACTGAAAAAAAATGAAAAAAAAAAGTCAAACCGAGAACCCACAGACACCAAATCCAAACAAAACTGGCAGCCTTATCTCATGCTTCTATGGTAGAAAAAAAAATTGTAGTAAAAAAGCTAATTACACCATTCCASGAGATTAAAAAAAATCCAAACACACAAATGCAAAAGATCAAAAACCATCATAACCAMCACAATGCTACGAAGAAGTTGGTTACCAGCCTGGGATCCAGCGATCTGTTCTCACACACTCTCTAGCACGGCTACTCCCAACAGGTGTTCCTGGGACATTCTGAACAAAATGTTGAACAAAAATACATCTTTAACAGTTTCAGCCTCRAAAAGCTGCTCTCTGCTGAGTAACTGTCACAGAGACTGTCAGCAACATTCCGCAAGCAGCAGAACAAACATTAAGATGAGATTTTTCAGCTTAGTTTGGGGTTCCAAGAGTACTTAATGTTTCTAGCGGAAGAGGTTTCTCAATTCAACRCGTCGTGACACTGATATCCGAATCACAGATTCAGTGTCACAGCTGACAATCTGCTATCCTATGTACATTCCCTAGAGTCATGCAGGAGATCAAACTCATTTGTGTTGAGCTAGGAGGCCAAAAACTTACTTTTAAGACTTCAGTGTATTAACATAGCAATATTGAAAAATATTCAATTTGGCACCTTCTTCCAAGATCCTAGCTCTATCTTGCAGTACAAATTTCTCAAGCATTTGCTTGTTTGTGAYGGACTTCTCTTAGTCTGGCAGGGAATGACATTTCCCCTATTTTATGAAGTGTCCTGTCAGAGCCCTTACTTGTACTGCTGTGACCTCCTGCACATACTCAGACCAAAACTAATTTGCATATTGAGGTTTTTAATTGATTTGCTTACCTTATTATCATCTACAGGGTAACAATTATAGGAATTTGTAGAAAGACAATTTGGCAAMTGCGTTCATCACTTTCTTAGTGAAACCTCAGTACACATTTTTCCTGCAGAGAAGTATTTTACTGTTTTMAAACCTTGCTCTTTTCAAGCTTGCTCTCAGTGCAAATGCTGAAGAGAGTAYAGCTCCTTGCTTTACCAGCTCATCAAGACATACTGCAACCACCAGTATTCACAGCTCCCAGCACAGATAATGGCCAGATTGTACCTATTGTCAAGTATGTGAATACAAAATTTTTGCAGGAAGTTCTCCTCCAAGGCTTCATAACTTTCAACTTTCTCAGCCACTTCCCAATGACTGAATTTCTTTCTCWCCACAGTTTTCACTCCTGTTCATATCATTAGGTGAATTCTACTTGGCTAAATTCGTATTTCCTAGGTAAACTTACTTCTTGACTATTCCATAAACCATCATTTTTCCAGCCACATTTTGGCTAAAAGTACACCAACACACCACATAATCAGGTAGCTTGGTGAATAAAACATGAAAGTGGGACTTGTGACAACACTGTTAGTTCTTTTACCCCACTATCTAAAGCACTTTAACCACTGCATATCCCAKTTATGGCCCAGTCATGAACTGACAGCTTCATGCATTTCCCATCTGYGCTAGGCTGACCCCAGTGAGCAGCTTTTGATAATACTTCAGCAGCTAACACACAAAATGCAGACACCTTCTGCTTTCTCCTTTGCTAGGCCCTTCCAATATTTTATTCACTGCTGTTGGTACTGAAACAAGTTCCTGATGGTGGCAGCTTTTACCCTCATCCACATGAAGTGGGTTTGGGGTCAAGAGGAGAAGCTAATAGAGGAGGAGACTGGGAAAGGCTGCCAGTCAGAAATGTTTGCGAGCTACAGGCAAGAACCTGGAGACAGAAAGGCCACAGAATGGGGCCACCCACTACAGGGTGCAAGCAGCTCAAGGGAGATGCTGGCTCCTCATTTATAGAGGCAAGATGCCACAGTTAAGTGACATTGCCCACTGAGCTGTGACTGGTGGTCCTCTTTTGCACAACCCATTGCAAAATTCAGTTTACATCCTAGCCTGTATCGGGGGAATTTAGCTGCCCTGTATGGTTGGCTTCTTCCCAATGGCACAAAATAGAATGCTGCTGTGGGATCATCTTCTAGTGAGGTGGCTATTTTTTTCATGTTCTTTTCATTTGTAACATAAATCCTACCCTAAATTACTTGTATTTCACAGTAAAAGTAATTATGTGTGAGTTTTGATTTGYTTTTAAAATTTGCCTCAGTAAGATAAGGTTTTTTACTGTAATCACTTGTGTCCTCATCTGTTTGGCCTTCATTTGAGCAGAACATGTCATTCTTTGCTTGTTAATTAAGTTTACCCAAACAGTTCTCAGAAACCGGTTTTGGTTTTAATAAAACACACAAAGTTGAAAAAGCCTTTCTAGAGGAGTGAACAGCAATCGAGTGAAGRAAATTCTGCAAGCTGTAATTATACAGAATATCTCAAAATAAGCACCAAGAGATTACTCCTCAGTGAAAAAAAAAATTCTGTTTTCAGTTAGCAACAAATTTACCATTATAATTATATGACAGTTCTTAGATGAGTTCACAGGCATGTTTTAAAAATCCCTGTAAGCAATGCCAAGGTCTACTGCTGGGTGCTGCTTCCCCTATGCCCACGCAGACGTTACCAACCTCAAAGATGCCGCAGCAGCAGCCATAGCCAACGTGCAGAAACTGAATTCACATTCTCAAAGTAATAACTCACATATAATGAGGGATGATCAGAAGATGTTCACCCCAGGAACTCTGGAAGAGTGGGACTTCTTCATCCCACACAYCACGCTAGGTCCCAGAAAAATCAAATCTTCTTTTTGAAATGTTGCTAGCACTTTTCCTCACAGAAGAGAATGGTTTGATCTCAAGCATAAAGTGCTGTGAGGGATTTTTGGTGAAGACTGCACTGGGATAGCATACCCACAGCAGAAATGGCTGACAGCCTGCCTGCATTGAATATCCAGCACTTGGACAAAGGATCTTAAAATCAAAATCAAGGAACAGGATATAATCTTTTGGTTCATGTTTTCACTATGATGAAGCTCATCCACAGTAAATAAAGTGACAAGAAACGCAACAAAAAAGCACACAGTCCATCCATAGTGAAGCAGGATATTAAACAGGCAGCACTTAACTTTTACTGTCAATATGAAATGTTTAAACACTTTTATGCTTGCTGATGCGCACATTTAAACACCAGGAATTAAAAAAAAAACAAACCACCAACCCCGTCTTTATTATCTTCATAATATATTCAAGAACATTCACTTATTTTGCTCATAGCTGAACCATGGCAGTAATAACTTCAGGACAGAAGATATGCAGGCTCTGGGATTTCTAGCTCTATCCATTCGAGATAATGATTGAAAAGAATTTTACTTTTTACCATGTTGTTCTTATTCACAAGAACAGTAGCTGAAAACCATTTATGCCAACTAGCTGGTGTCATTGCTCCCAACTGTGATTATTACCTTTGAGACAGATACACCCCAGAGCCAAACAAGCTCTAAAAAAACTCTATCCTTGTGCTGAAGTTARYTTTATRTRTTGGGTTTTTTCACCTAGAGCACTCAATTGCTTATAAAAATACTATAAGCATCTTGGATTAAGAATGAAAAGAACACATATTCATTTTAYAATCAAATTCAGTTCCCAGTAACAACTCTTATTATAAATTACATATSATCTTAAATACAAAATTATTCACAAGCATCCACAGAACTGCCAAGTATCCACACTGGGATCAACTCTTTCTCTTAATATGATCTATTTGAAAGTAAACATTAGCCTACTAAAAATTATGACTGTCCTCTGCATAACAGTAATTTCACAGAATTTTCTKTCACAAATATTATTTGGATGGGCTTCTCTGGTTTTTAACAATGTACTCACATGTCAATAAAGCAATTTRACTTCTATTGAATAAATACTGAATAGGTGTATTTCCACAGATTTGTAAACTAGAGATCCCAAATCAGTATGTAACATCTACATGATTGAGTGGCACTTACGTRGTTTGGAAAGTCAGTCTTCAGTTCAGTAATGCTTTTGCACCAATATGCTGCTGTTTTCTCGCTGATCAGTTCAATGTTTAGAAAAGAGCCTTGGCCTGGGCCATACAGAGGACCTGAAGTAGTTCCACGCACAATCCTTGGAGAAACATTGGTCACAATATCCTGCAAAACAGCAAACACTTTCAGACTGATTTTGCAAAGTGAGGCACATGTCGATGATGTATATTATATAATAGAGCCTAAAATGTACCAGGTGTTTTAAAAATCTACTGCTATTATGAATAAAAGCTACAACTATAGGGCAGTTCCCTAAATTAGCAGATTCTTCCATTAAACCCTTTATATCAAAGGAGAAAAATGTTTGCTCTGTGTGTGAAATGGTACCATAATTATAAAGAAAGCRCCAATATGAGTCACCGATGAACTGCCATACAAAGTATCATTCAAATAATAGCTCTGTGTTGGGCAGGGGCATACAGGACCCTGTGTGGGGCTCAGTCATGCCAGCAGATATGGGAACTCTCCCCCCAAAGGTGACCAAAGTCCATGTCCTACACCCACAGTGAAGCCCCAGGAGGTGCAGCTCACCAGCCTCTGCTACACCACAGAAAGTACACCAGTACATCAAACCTCACACATAAAACCATATGACCAAAAGAGACAAAAATCAAATCATAAAACAAAAGAATAGTGAAAATAAATATTCATATTGTAAAGTATGACATTTCATGAAAGTCRGTGTGAGGTTAGCAAACAATTTTGAAACATACAGTAAACACACAAAATGTTGACTCGTTTAGTAGTCTTAATTAAGCTGCAATGTCACCAGATCTATACTAACAAAGAACCGTAAATTCCGACATTATTTAAAACTAAAGAGAAACATAGATGGCAAAACGATCCTTTTGCCAATTTCCAATTAAAAATAATTTTGAGTAAAGGTCATTTATTTACAAACGTATCAGAATTATTTGTTTAAGTACCCCTCCTCACCATCTTGTCATTTTTAGTAAGATAACATGAACCTCTATTAGTATATAGCAATTAAGGTAAATTTACATATTTTAATTAAGAACCATCCCATATAAAACAATTAGGGTAATAGGCATACTAACTGGATTTCATAACATTTGGACGTTTTTCCAGCTAGATAGACAGGAAACCTTAATTAGCATTAATTAGCACTGATCTGCATATGTTTGATAAGGCATACCCTTGCCACAAAAGATTATTTATTCCTGAATCTGCCAAATGCTGCAGTTACAGAGGATAAAGGGACTTTTCATCACATTGTATGTAAATTTGAGGCAATTTTAATTTGCTTATGAAGTTAAATTAATTATTATAYAGTAAATATGCACTAATATTTTATATTGATAAATTATTATATGTCCATTTACAGATGTAAAAATCATACAAGGTAATCTACGCAGTTCATCTATTTTCAGACCTAGTAAGCCTGGAACATGGACACCCCATTAATCCCCAATTYTCCTATTACAGTATTTTCCCTTCATCACAAAAGCTTTACCTCCCTCTCAACAGTTAAGTTATATTTTCAGAAAAAAATAATTCAGAGCACTTTCTGAATTTATGCAAACCAAAACCATACAGCAAAATGCACTCCCCTCGCTCCCTAAACGAATTACAAAAATTGCAGTTTATGCAGAAGAACCATTTACATCAGTTTGCTCCACATTACCCTCTCGAGCATTTCACTCCTTTTAAATTGCCTCAGAGGAGCCTGTGCTTTGACTTCATCCTAGAAAGCTGTTCCTGCACACAGACCATGATCCCCTGTGAGGATCACGCAATTCCAGGGACAGCAGTGTGCCCTGAATCCATTGGGCACGGGCACACGGGCGCTGGGAGTTACCTGACGGCACTGGCAGCAGCCACGGGCTGCCTTACCTGTGCCCCACAGCATCAGCAGCTCTGCCCTGCYGGGGTGTGGCACTGAGCCTGAGCAGCAGCCTCTCTGCTGCTGGGATKGTCACTGTGGGGTCRGWGCAGATTGTGGTGATGTGCRTGCTCTGCCTTCCMCRTCGCGGCTCRCTCGTGCCCGTGTTTGCCAGGTAAYGCTTGCAGCCACCRACAGTGCCWTTTGTTATCTCACTACGTGCCAACCTTGGTGCTCCTCCAGTCATTTTCATTTTACTATGGGTAAGAATTTAAACACTGAGATATTACAGCCTAGATTATACCTCTTGTAAGGCAGTTTTCCTACCTGCTTTGGGCCTCCAGGCAATCTCTTCTCCCTCCTAAAAAGAGAGACCTCAGCTTAGACCCTGCTACTGCTGCTGAAGCCCCATGGCTTTGACTCCCTCCTTCCCAGAGCKCAGTTATAGGCAGCATCTGAGTGACAATTTATCTCTCCAGGATCCCACAACGCTGAATCAGGTAATGCACAGACTTTGCAAACTCTCAGAAGCAGCCATTCCTCACTTTAATGACCACAAAAGATACACAGAGCCTTACGAAATAGTAAACACATGTACAYCTCTCTGCCTACACCTCCTCACTGTTGAATTTTCCTTGAGATTTTGTGAGATCCCCTTTGGCACTCAGAGACCTTCCCCTCCTGTTCCCCAGCAGCACAGACATCTGTTTTTTCCAACGAAGAAAAAGAGGCTTCACTGCCTCCCTACTGCCTCTGTGTCACCAGACTGCTCTGGTGTGTCCATGCACCATTTTATCTTTCCTGACCAAGCTGCTTTTGCTTCCAAAAATCCTTGCTGGCTTTGAAATCCAAACATTACCACCTGGCTGCTTTGTCTTTGTTTCTCCCAGGGGAATATGCTGTCCTYATTTAAGATCCCATTCCTCATTTGCCCCTCCTAGTTAAGAGTAAGCTAGATGAAGAGAGTCTGTAATGACTGACACTCTGGCACTCCTCCTGTCTCTTGTTAGCACATGACAGCCCCAGACACAGGGAGACTCACAGTTCATGGAAACAAAATGGAATTTATAACTTATGTGATGATTCAAGGAATCTGTCTATGTACATACAAAATAAAATCACACAAGTGACAGAATAGAAAATTGTCTCTTTGAGCCGAGTATGAAATACCTACACAGAACTTGCCTTACCAACCTCTTCATCTTCTGCCTCCTGCCAAGGCTATGARAAAGCTGAACAAGGAGAGAGTTGGGCAAAGGATCTATTGGCTGGTCYTAGCCAACTTATGGCCCTTGGTCTTAGGACTCAATTTTACATGGTAGCACAGGTTGTTTCACTAAGACAGGAAATTCTGGTGGCTGGCCAGTTGCTGCCTCCAAAAACACAGGTAAGAGCAGAGCACAGCTAAAGTAGCCTTGTGCTCCAATCCATGGGGTTTGTGACAAATCACCTTCTGGTGTTTTAACTGAACGCTGACATTTCCTGTTGGTAGGAATTGTGAGGCCAAATGATGGCACCGACAATTCCTTTCCTGTACTGAAAACCAAGTTTTTGCCCTTTATCCCAGCTATGTACACAGMCCTTTCATTGTTACTAAAAGTTATCGTGTGCATTAAAAGCCACAACAGAACTGAAGAGAGGAGCATGGCAGGAAATACTTCAGGGCTTGAACATAAAATCTTGATCGGTTCTAAACAAAAAGATGACCTGAGCRATGAGTTGGTCTGGTTCCTGCAGGCAGGTGAAAGGAGAGGTCCACACACAGGAATAGAAGAATGTCTCCAATGTCCAGAACAAATCAAGTATCTAACTCCCTCATTCAAGGGAGGCAATGTATGGTCCTTGAGAAAAATAGCACAGTGCTTTCRTGTACTCTGAAGGCCAAGGATAGACGACTTTTAATAAAGAACATCTAGGGGAGAACAAAGSTTGTATCTTTCCACACTAAAAGACAAAGATGTGGGGAAAACAAAGACCAAACTGAAAAAAATAATTGGCAAAGGTAACAGAAAACACMACATAAAATTGCTTTGTTTTATGGAGAAATATTGCAATTTAAGGTAGACYTGCAGATTAGGGAAACTGTCTTTGTCTTCAGCACTAGATTACAGCAAAACAACCTGGTTTGGGGGTTAATGTAAATGAGGATAAATTGTGATGACAAAYAGAATCAGGGCCAACTGTGAAATATGGATATTTCAGTTACTGAATTTCTTCCATTGCCTCAAAAGCTTATTCAYGTCTCCAGAAGAGCACAGCAGAAACATACTAATTCTGAAAATATCTTTAGATAGGACATCACCAAAGAAAGACGTGTTACACACTAGAAGTACTAATATCCTGATGCTTTTGGATTCCCCTCTTCTGTGTATGACCAATTCTGTTATTCTAGTAACTTGAGACTGAGTTAATTTGCATTAYACATATATTTCTGTTCCTACTGATTAATTAATTAACACACTGAAAAGACGACCCAAGGCATTGATCAGACCCCATTTGCTCTAATAATCTCTGAACTCTGCAATCAGATCATTGAATTCTAAACTACTTAAGTCTAATKGGCTGGGAGATTTGAGACAACATTTTAAAGTCCAGACACTCAGCAGCTTTTAGTCAGCTAAATTTGAATAAAGGCATGTATCAATATATCAGTTCATACCTTATTAGCCATTCTGAAATTCGTTTTTCTTCACRCTGTCCACATTTGCAGGTGGCAATTGCCACAGATTTTGGTATTGGAAAATCGCAACCATGCTGCCTGTAGTGACCAATGAAAGCAGCACAGCAGGGGCATTTCAAGTTTAGGGGATCCACAGGGTTGTTGGGCACTGTGCTAGATCATGTGATAAGGACTTCCGTTGTGGGTTTTGCCTAAACTAATCAGCAGAGAAATAACTCACKTTGTGAATATTAACATTGTCATCTGAGGCCATGGAAGTTAATGATACGTAGAAATTAATCAAGCCWTTCACCCCTCTCTCAGAGTTATTGTTTTAGGGGAACCAAGAAGACAGCTCTTCATTGACTAAGCTCACTTTTTATTTCATAATCATGTCTCCCAGAAAATAAAAAAAAAATAAAATAAGTACTTGGAGAAAAATGTGTTAAGAGGCCAGTTGAAAGCAGCCTCCCAAGAGGTTTGCTACCTCATGCCTATTCAGTTGATGTAGTTGTATTAGGCAAATACAATAAAAGAAATATAATAATATAGAAAAAAGAAGTAAGAGAATAAACCTGTATGATTTTTCATATCAAAGCTCTGAGGTGTTTCTATTGATTTGCAGAGCTCAAAGCATTCTTTTTCTGCCCATTTTCTTCCAAATATTTCAACTAGCWCTGTGTTAATGAACACTTGAAATAACAAGGTTCCTGTGGGGAAAAAAAGGGTAAAATTAAAGAAAACAGGCAAGTGACAAAAATTGCAGTTAAGAGTACATGCTAAGGGGGGATCAAACAAACTGTGGAGTGGAAGGGGAAGTTACAGATACAGTTATAACAGTATGCAAAATTATTGGGAAGAAATGTGGTTGCTACTCCCTGGATGGAATGCRGTCAAMATGCCCRACTTCCCACACACACCTGCTCTACCCAAACATAAAAAATAGTATAAAAGTAAGTTAAAATGGGGAGAAGATAGGGAAGACTCCATCACAACTTCTGGAATCAGTCAGAGGGACCTTCTCCCCCGCAGGGATGCCTATTGGCATACAACTGTATTTTTATACATACTGATTATCTCAAGCTAGCTTTTGTTAGGTATTAGAGTTTATCCATCTATTGCTTTGAAYATAATGTTGCAGCCAGAWACTATCMCCAGCAATCTTTGAACTTGAACCTGTCACAACTCTCTGTCCTATTAATAATGTTATTCCATAAACTGTTAGTGGCAGCTCTTCAAGGGCACTGGCAGTTGCTGGCACTGGGTCATACACTCAATTGTGGGGTCCCAGGAAGGGCTGTCCCTTACGCTGCTGGTGTGTGACCCTGAACACGTCAGTTGAGCTGCCCTCTGATCCAGTGACTGCTCACTGAAGTGTCCCCATAATGGGACACTGACAGACTGGCACAAGGGTATTGGCTTTCCTGGGGCACTGACAGACAAATCAAACACCAGAGTTTGAGAAAATCACCCCTTTTACATGGCAGTTGTTTAAGAGAACACCTGGCCATTTCTGTGGATATGGAAAGAAAATAAATTAATTATAGCTGTAATTAATATATTAAGCAGTTAACAACTATTCACTCCTGAAGTATAGATATTCTGCAATGTAAATAGCTGCAGCAAAATTAAGGTTTCCAATAAGATTTTTGTATTTTAAAAATACATTTAATCATGCTGTAATAAGTGTTAACATGAGTCTTCTTCATTTTGACAGACTTTTAAGAGACATAGAAAACTTGCCATGCAGCAKTGGCCCCAAAGTCAATGAAAGTCACTTCATACTTCAAATTAAGCTTTTCTCAGCTTTAACTTATGAAAGCAGATAGGAATTAGTGACCATTGTCAGTTTCTTTTCATTAATATGAGAAAAAAGATTAAACACAATGAGCAGATTACTATTTCTAACAAAGTTAATTTATTTGACCTTCCTTTCTTCTAAGGCAGGAGGGCATTACACTTGCCAAGGGAAGTATGCATCTGTACATTCCTGGGGTCACTGCTCACTAAATGTCCATGTGAGCACCAAAGCAGCCACAATAGCCTCTTTGTGATGGAGAGATCTAAACAAATATCTTACTAAGGTAATTTTAGTCCAGAATGTCAAAATAGCATACCTAAAGTTCATAGACAGTAAACTGCAATGCAAAAAACTAGCCTAAATTTAAGTTTCTACCTTACTAGGTTCAATACACCACCTTCTTTAATTGAGTAACAAAGTGCAGTAGCTGAAAAACATTTGACTAAATTATGATGTGCTTTTCTCCCCAACTTTTCAAAAATATGTTGAAAAGGTTGTATACACTTCAATATCCAGCATATGTGAAATACCAAGGTCACATCCTAAATACTTCAGTTAACCCCTCAAAATCAAGATTCAGTTTTCCCCTATTACAGCAGAACTTTATTACRATTTCACCTATGTGAAAATATGGAGAAGGAGACATTGCCTTTTTCTGCCTAATATCACAGTAGTTAAAGCATTCTGGAAATCTGGCTCACTGCTGTTTGAACACCCTCATAGATACGAATGGCATCACAGACTTATGTCCTCGTAATTCCCTGCCAACTCTCACTCAAGGTCTTGTGATGATTTGCCTCTTCTGTGACTCAGCTGTCTAGCCAGACTGTGTCTAGTATCACCCCTTCTGGAGCTTTAACCATCCACAAAAGGCAAGTGAAACCTGAAGCAACAATACCACTGCACACAGCACCATTCCTATACCACCTTTCCGACTTGTTCCTCCCCTCCTCTCCATCAGAACTCAGTCATGCTACATCTCTGCAGGGTTTCTTTTATGAGGCCCAAAGCACTGACTTGCTCTCCTGAATTTCCCCAAGTCAGAAATTTTTCAAGCTGAACTGGAAGATAAATGTGTAGCAAGGACAAAAAACCCAAACCCATTCCAACCATGCAGCCCTTACGTAGGACAGAAGGAGATTCACAGAATATAGGAAGACTTGCTGGCTCGTGGAGAAAGGCAAGAAAATCTGCTATTGATATCTGCCCAAGGAGGTTTGATGTAGCCACTGACTGGCACCTTCCAGTGCACAAACCACTGCTATGCTGC